>NC_052328.1:29546964-29673642 GCF_016432855.1 Salvelinus namaycush
TTCAACAGTCTTAAATGTTATAGAAGACTGTTTAACCAGTCTGATGGCCTGTAATCAAAAGCTGTTTAACAGTCTGATGGTATAGAAGCTTTTTTAACAGTCTGATTGATGGTAAAGAAGCTGTTGAACAGTCTGATGGCCTGGTAAGAGAAGCTGTTCAACAATTGATGTCTGGTAAGAGAAATGTTCAACAATCTGATGGTCTGGTAATAGAAAATGTTCAACAATCGATGGTCTGGTAATAGAAAATGTTCAACCATCTGATGGTTCTGGTAATAGAAAATGTTCAACAGTCTGATGGTCTGGTAATAGAATCTGTTCAAACGTCTGTGAGACACTAATATAAGCTGTAAGCCCGGAGTTCGCACCTTAAGGGGGGGGTTATGTCACGTTCCTGACGTTTTCCTTTTTCTTGTATTTATTAGTTGGTCAGGGCGTGAGTTGGGTGGGTTTGTCTATGTTTGATTTAATATGTTGGGATGTTGTGTTCGGCCGGGTATGATTCTCATCAGAGACAGCTGTCCAATCGTTGTCCCTGATTGAGAATCATACTTAGGCAGCCTGGGTTTCACGTGTTTTGTGGGTGTTTGTTTCCGTGTCTGTGTTTGTTGCACCACACGTACTGTATCGGTTTATGCACTTCGTTTATTTGTTTTGTAATTCAGTATTCAGTTTCGTTTAATAAATCATTATGAACACTAACCACTCTGCGTATTGGTCCCGATCCGTCTCGCCTCTCCTCGTCCGAGGAGGAGGAAGAATATGACGATAGCCATAACAAATGGTCCTGGTAATAAAGCTGTTTCAATAGTCTGATGGTCTGGTAATAGAAGCTATTCAACAGTCTGATGTAATAGAAGCTGTTCAACAGTCTATGGTCTGGTAATAAAGCTGTTTCAATAGTCTGATGGTCTGGTATAGAAGCTATTCAACATCTGATGGCCTGGAATAGAAGCTGGTTATAGAGAGCTGTTCAACAGTCTGATGGTATAGAAGCTGTTTCAACGGTCTGATGGCCGGGTAATAGAAGCTGTCACAGTCTAATGGTCTGTTAAAGCTGTTCAATAGTCTGATGTCTGGTAATAGAAGCTATTCAACAGTCTGATGGACTGGTAATAGAAGCTGTTATAGAAGCTGTTCACAGTCTGATGGTTATAGAAGCTGTTCAACGGTGATGGTTGGTATAGAAGCTGTTCAACAGTCTGATGGTGTAGAAGAACTGTTCACAGTCTGATGGTACTGGTAATAGAAGCTGTTCAACAGTCTGTGAGTAGACTGGTCAACTGTTGATGGTAAAATAAGCTTTTCAACAGTCTGATGGTCTGGTATAGAAGCTTTTCAACAGTCTGATGTCTGGTAAATAAGCTGTTTAACAGTTGTGGTCTGGTAAAGAAGCTTTTCAACAGTACTGATGGTCTGGTAATAGAAGCTGTTCAACAGTCTGATGGCACTAATGAGGTTAAGAAGCTGTCGAACAGTCTGATTGGCTGGTAATAGAACTGTTCAAAGTCTGATGGTTGCGTAATAGAAGCTGTTCAACAGTTTTGATGGTCTGGTATAGAAGATGCTTCAACAGCTCTGATGGTTATAGAGCTGTTAACAGTCTAATGGTCCTGGTAATAGAAGCATGTTTAACAGCCGGATGGTCTGGTAATAGAACTGTTCAACAGTCTGATGGTCTGCGTAATAAAGCTGTAACAGCTTGTCTGGTTAATGACAGCCTGTTCAACATTGTCCGATGGTTGAAGCGGCTTTAAAGTTATGGTTGGTAATTAGAAGCTGTTAACTGTCCTGATGACACTAATAGCTGGTATAGAGCTCTTCGACAGTCTGTGGTCTGAATAGAAGCTGTCAAAAGTCTGAAGGTTATCGAAATGCTTCAACAGTCTGATTGTAATAGAACGTTCAACAGTCTGATGGTCTGGTAATCAAGCGTCAACAGTCTGATGTCTGGTAATAGAAGCTGTTCAACAGTTATGGTCTGGTAATAGAAGCTGTTCATAGTCTGAGTCTGGTAATAGAAGCTGATTCAACAGTTGATGGTATTAGAAGCTGTAACAGTGATGTATAGAAGTGTTCAATAGTCTGATGGTCTGGTATAGAAGCTGTTCAAATAGTCTGATGGTCTGGTAATAGAAGCTGTTCAACGTCTTGGTGTAATAGAAGCTGTTCAACAGTCTAATGGTCGGTAATAGAAGCTGTTCAATAGTCTGATGGTCTGGTAATAGAAGCTATTCAACATCTGATGGCCTGTAATAGAAGCTGTTGAACAGTCTGATGGTCTGGTAGTAGAAGCTTTTCACAGTCTGATGGTGAGTATGAACTGTTTCAACAGTCTGATGGTCTGGTAATAGAAGCTGGTATAAAGCTATTGTAGAAACAGTCTGATGGTTAAGAAGCTGTTCAACGAGTGATGGTCTGGTAATAGAGGTGTTTCAACGGTCTGATGGTCTGGTAATAGAAGCTGTTCAACAGTCTGATGGACTGGTAATAGAAGCTGGTTATAGAAGCTGTTCAACAGTCTGATGGTTATAGAAGCTGTTCAACGGTCTGATGGTCTGGTAATAGAAGGTGTTCAACGGTCTGATGGTCTGGTAATAGAAGGTGTTCAACAGTCTGATGGTCTGGTAATAGAAGCTGGTTATAGAAGCTGTTCAACAGTCTGATGGTTATAGAAGCTGTTCAACGGTCTGATGGTCTGGTAATAGAAGGTGTTCAACGGTCTGATGGTAATAAAGCGTTCAACGGTCTGATGGTCTGGTAATAGAAGCGTTCAACAGTCTGATGGACTGGTTAAAAAAAAAATAAAATAGAAGCTGGTACTAGACTGTTCACAGTCTGATGGTTATAGAGAAGCTGTTCAACGGTCTGATGGTTCTGGTAATTAGAAGCATTTCAACAGTCGTGGTCCTGGTAATAGAAGCTGTTTCAATAGTCTGATGGTCTGGTGATAGAAGACTGTTCAACAAGCCTGATGGTTATAGAAGCTGTTTAACAGTCGATGCGTCCGGTATAGAAGCTGTTCAACAGTCTGATGGTCTGGTTCTTGGTAATATCCTATAGAACAGGAGTATTTGGTGTATGTTATAGAACAGAGTATTTGGATTAATCTACTATAGAACAGAGTATTTGGTAATATCCTATAGAACAGAGTAGTTGGTAAGTATCATATAGAAACAAGTAGTGGTTATATCTTGTAGAACAGAGTAGTTGGTTATATCCTATAGAACAGAGTAGTTGGTAATATTACTATAGAACAGAGTATTTGGTTGTATATGCTATCGAACAGAGTATTGGTAATATCCTATAGAACAGAGTAGTGGTAATATCCTATAGAACAGAGTAGTTGGTAATATCCTATGAACAGAGTAGTTGGTTATATCCTGTAGAACAGAGTAGTTGGTTATATCCTATAGAACAGAGTAGTTGGTAATATCCTATAAAACAGAGTAGTTGGTAATATCCTATAGAAACAGAGTCGTTGGTAATATCCTATAGAACAGAGTAGTTGGTAATATCCTATAGAACAGAGTCGTTGGTTATATCCTATAGAACAGAGTAGTTTGTAATTACTATAGAAACATGACTATTTGGTAAATATACTATAGACCAGAGTAGTTGGTGATATACTATAGAACAGAGTAGTTGGTAATATCCTATAGAAAAGTAGTTGGTGACTATACTATAGAACAGGGAAGTAGTTGGTAATATCCTATAGAACAGAGTAGTTGGTAAGATACTATAGAACAGAGTAGTTGGTAGTATACTATAGAACAGAGTAGTTGGTAGTATACTATAGAACAGAGTAGTTGGTAATATCGTATAGAACAGAGTAGTTGGTAATATCTTATAAGAACAGAGTAGTTGGTCATATCCTGTAGAACAGAGTACGTAGTTGGTAATGTCCTATAGAACAGAGTATTTGGTTGTATGTTATAAAACAGAGTATTTGGTAATATCCTATAGAACAGAGTATTTGGTAATATCCTATAGAACAGAGTTGTTGGTTATATACTATAGAACAGAGTAGTTGGTGATACACTATAGAACAGAGTAGTTGGTAATATCCTATAGAACAGAGTATTTGGTAATATCCTATAGAACAGAGTAGTTGGTAATATCCTATAGAACAGAGTAGTTGGTTATATCCTATAGAACAGATAAGTTGGTTATATCCTATAGAACAGAGTATTTGGTAATATCCTATAGAACAAAGTAGTTGGTTATATCTTGTAGAACAGAGTAGTTGGTTATATCCTATAGAACAGAGTAGTTGGTAATATACTATAGAACAGCGTATTTGGTGATATGCTATAGAACAGAGTATTTGGTAATATCCTATAGAACAGAGTAGTTGGTAATATCCTATAGAACAGAGTATTTGGTAATATCCTATAGAACAAAGCAGTTGGTTATATCTTGTAGAACAGAGTAGTTTGTAATATACTATAGAACAGACTATTTGGTAATATACTATAGACCAGAGTAGTTGGTAATATCCTACAGAACAAAGTAGTTGGTAATATCCTATAGAACAGAGTAGTTGGTAAGATACTATAGAACAGAGTAGTTGGTAATATACTATAGAACAGAGTAGTTGGTAATATCCTATAGAACAGAGTAGTTGGTAATATCCTACGGAACAAAGTAGTTGGTAATATCGTATAGAACAGAGTAGTTGGTAATATCTTATAAGAACAGAGTAGTTGGTCATATCCTGTAGAACAGAGTACGTAGTTGGTAATGTCCTATAGAACAGAGTATTTGGTTGTATGTTATAGAACAGAGTATTTGGTAATATCCTATAGAACAGAGTATTTGGTAATATCCTATAGAACAGAGTAGTTGGTTATATACTATAGAACAGAGTAGTTGGTGATATACTATAGAACAGAGTAGTTGGTAATATCCTATAGAACAGAGTATTTGGTAATATCCTATAGAACAGAGTAGTTGGTAATATCCTATAGAACAGAGTAGTTGGTTATATCCTATAGAACAGAGTCGTTGGTAATATCCTATAGAACAGAGTAGTTGGTAATATCCTATAGAACAGAGTCGTTGGTTATATCCTATAGAACAGAGTAGTTGGTAATATCCTATAGAACAGAGTATTTGGTAATATCCTATAGAACAGAGTAGTTGGTAATATCCTATAGAACAGAGTATTTGGTAATATCCTATAGAACAGAGTAGTTGGTAAGATACTATAGAACAGAGTAGTTGGTAGTATACTATAGAACAGAGTAGTTGGTAATATCCTATAGAACAGAGTAGTTGGTAATATCCTACAGAACAAAGTAGTTGGTAATATCGTATAGAACAGAGTAGTTGGTAATATCTTATAAGAACAGAGTAGTTGGTCATATCCTGTAGAACAGAGTACGTAGTTGGTAATGTCCTATAGAACAGAGTATTTGGTTGTATGTTATAGAACAGAGTATTTGGTAATATCCTATAGAACAGAGTATTTGGTAATATCCTATAGAACAGAGTATTTGGTTGTATGTTATAGAACAGAGTATTTGGTAATATCCTATAGAACAGAGTATTTGGTAATATCCTATAGAACAGAGTAGTTGGTAATATCATATAGAACAGAGTATTTGGTTGTATGCTATAGAACAGAGTATTTGGTAATATCCTATAGAACAGAGTAGTTGGTAAAATCCTATAGAACAGAGTATTTGGTAATATCCTATATAACAAAGTAGTTGGTTATATCTTGTAGAACAGAGTAGTTGGTTATATCCTATAGAACAGAGTAGTTGGTAATATACTATAGAACAGAGTATTTGGTTGTATGCTATAGAACAGAGTATTTGGTAATATCCTATAGAACAGAGTAGTTGGTAATATCCTATAGAACAGAGTATTTGGTAATATCCTATAGAACAAAGTAGTTGGTTATATCTTGTAAACAGAGTAGTTGGTTATATCCTATAGAACAGAGTAGTTGGTGATATACTATAGAACAGAGTAGTTGGTAATATCCTATAGAACAGAGTATTTGGTAATATCCTATAGAACAGAGTAGTTGGTAATATCCTATAGAACAGAGTAGTTGGTTATATCCTATAGAACAGATAAGTTGGTTATATCCTATAGAACAGAGTAGTTTGTAATATACTATAGAACAGACTATTTGGTAATATACTATAGACCAGAGTAGTTGGTGATATACTATAGAACAGAGTAGTTGGTAATATCCTATAGAACAGAGTAGTTGGTAAGATACTATAGAACAGAGTAGTTGGTAGTATACTATAGAACAGAGTAGTTGGTAATATCCTATAGAACAGAGTAGTTGGTAATATCCTACAGAACAAAGTAGTTGGTAATATCGTATAGAACAGAGTAGTTGGTAATATCTTATAAGAACAGAGTAGTTGGTCATATCCTGTAGAACAGAGTACGTAGTTGGTAATGTCCTATAGAACAGAGTATTTGGTTGTATGTTATAGAACAGAGTATTTGGTAATATCCTATAGAACAGAGTATTTGGTAATATCCTATAGAACAGAGTAGTTGGTTATATACTATAGAACAGAGTAGTTGGTGATATACTATAGAACAGAGTAGTTGGTAATATCCTATAGAACAGAGTATTTGGTAATATCCTATAGAACAGAGTAGTTGGTTATATCCTATAGAACAGAGTAGTTTGTAATATACTATAGAACAGACTATTTGGTAATATACTATAGACCAGAGTAGTTGGTGATATACTATAGAACAGAGTAGTTGGTAATATCCTATAGAACAGAGTAGTTGGTAAGATACTATAGAACAGAGTAGTTGGTAGTATACTATAGAACAGAGTAGTTGGTAATATCCTATAGAACAGAGTAGTTGGTAATATCCTACAGAACAAAGTAGTTGGTAATATCGTATAGAACAGAGTAGTTGGTAATATCTTATAAGAACAGAGTAGTTGGTCATATCCTGTAGAACAGAGTACGTAGTTGGTAATGTCCTATAGAACAGAGTATTTGGTTGTATGTTATAGAACAGAGTATTTGGTAATATCCTATAGAACAGAGTATTTGGTAATATCCTATAGAACAGAGTAGTTGGTTATATACTATAGAACAGAGTAGTTGGTGATATACTATAGAACAGAGTAGTTGGTAATATCCTATAGAACAGAGTATTTGGTAATATCCTATAGAACAGAGTATTTGGTAATATCCTATAGAACAGAGTAGTTGGTAATATCCTATAGAACAGAGTAGTTGGTTATATCCTGTAGAACAGAGTAGTTTGTAATATAATATAGAACAGACTATTTGGTAATATACTATAGACCAGAGTAGTTGGTGATATACTATAGAACAGAGTAGTTGGTAATATCCTATAGAACAGAGTAGTTGGTAAGATACTATAGAACAGAGTAGTTGGTAGTATACTATAGAACAGAGTAGTTGGTAATATCCTATAGAACAGAGTAGTTGGTAATATCCTACAGAACAAAGTAGTTGGTAATATCGTATAGAACAGAGTAGTTGGTAATATCTTATAAGAACAGAGTAGTTGGTCATATCCTGTAGAACAGAGTACGTAGTTGGTAATGTCCTATAGAACAGAGTATTTGGTTGTATGTTATAGAACAGAGTATTTGGTAATATCCTATAGAACAGAGTATTTGGTAATATCCTATAGAACAGAGTATTTGGTTGTATGTTATAGAACAGAGTATTTGGTAATATCCTATAGAACAGAGTATTTGGTAATATCCTATAGAACAGAGTAGTTGGTAATATCATATAGAACAGAGTATTTGGTTGTATGCTATAGAACAGAGTATTTGGTAATATCCTATAGAACAGAGTAGTTGGTAAAATCCTATAGAACAGAGTATTTGGTAATATCCTATAGAACAAAGTAGTTGGTTATATCTTGTAGAACAGAGTAGTTGGTTATATCCTATAGAACAGAGTAGTTGGTAATATACTATAGAACAGAGTAGTTGGTAATATCATATAGAAAAGAGTATTTGGTTGTATGCTATAGAACAGAGTATTTGGTAATATCCTATAGAACAGAGTAGTTGGTAATATCCTATAGAACAGAGTAGTTGGTTATATCCTGTAGAACAGAGTAGTTGGTTATATCCTATAGAACAGAGTAGTTGGTAATATCCTATAAAACAGAGTAGTTGGTAATATCCTATAGAACAGAGTCGTTGGTAATATCCTATAGAACAGAGTAGTTGGTAATATCCTATAGAACAGAGTCGTTGGTTATATCCTATAGAACAGAGTAGTTTGTAATATACTATAGAACAGACTATTTGGTAATATACTATAGACCAGAGTAGTTGGTGATATACTATAGAACAGAGTAGTTGGTAATATCCTATAGAAAGTAGTTGGTGATATACTATAGAACAGAGTAGTTGGTAATATCCTATAGAACAGAGTAGTTGGTAAGATACTATAGAACAGAGTAGTTGGTAGTATACTATAGAACAGAGTAGTTGGTAATATCGTATAGAACAGAGTAGTTGGTAATATCTTATAAGAACAGAGTAGTTGGTCATATCCTGTAGAACAGAGTACGTAGTTGGTAATGTCCTATAGAACAGAGTATTTGGTTGTATGTTATAAAACAGAGTATTTGGTAATATCCTATAGAACAGAGTATTTGGTAATATCCTATAGAACAGAGTAGTTGGTTATATACTATAGAACAGAGTAGTTGGTGATATACTATAGAACAGAGTAGTTGGTGATATCCTATAGAACAGAGTATTTGGTAATATCCTATATAACAGAGTAGTTGGTAATATCCTATAGAACAGATAAGTTTGTTATATCCTATAGAACAGAGTATTTGGTAATATCCTATAGAACAAAGTAGTTGGTTATATCTTGTAGAACAGAGTAGTTGGTTATATCCTATAGAACAGAGTAGTTTGTAATATACTATAGAACAGCGTATTTGGTTGTATGCTATAGAACAGAGTATTTGGTAATATCCTATAGAACAGAGTAGTTGGTAATATCCTATAGAACAGACTAGTTGGTTATATCCTGTAGAACAGAGTAGTTGGTTATATCCTATAGAACAGAGTAGTTGGTAATATCCTTTAAAACAGAGTAGTTGGTAATATCCTATAGAACAGAGTCGTTGGTAATATCCTATAGAACAGAGTAGTTGGTAATATCCTATAGAACAGAGTCGTTGGTTATATCCTATAGAACAGAGTAGTTTGTAATATACTATAGAACAGACTATTTGGTAATATACTATAGACCAGAGTAGTTGGTGATATACTATAGAACAGAGTAGTTGGTAATATCCTATAGAACAGAGTAGTTGGTAAGATACTATAGAACAGAGTAGTTGGTAGTATACTATGGAACAGAGTAGTTGGTAATATCCTATAGAACAGAGTAGTTGGTAATATCCTACGGAACAAAGTAGTTGGTAATATCGTATAGAACAGAGTAGTTGGTAATATCTTATAAGAACAGAGTAGTTGGTCATATCCTGTAGAACAGAGTACGTAGTTGGTAATGTCCTATAGAACAGAGTATTTGGTTGTATGTTATAGAACAGAGTATTTGGTAATATCCTATAGAACAGAGTATTTGTTAATATCCTATAGAACAGAGTAGTTGGTTATATACTATAGAACAGAGTAGTTGGTGATATACTATAGAACAGAGTAGTTGGTAATATCCTATAGAACAGAGTATTTGGTAATATCCTATAGAACAGAGTAGTTGGTAATATCCTATAGAACAGAGTAGTTGGTAATATCCTACAGAACAAAGTAGTTGGTAATATCGTATAGAACAGAGTAGTTGGTAATATCTTATAAGAACAGAGTAGTTGGTCATATCCTGTAGAACAGAGTACGTAGTTGGTAATGTCCTATAGAACAGAGTATTTGGTTGTATGTTATAGAACAGAGTATTTGGTAATATCCTATAGAACAGAGTATTTGGTAATATCCTATAGAACAGAGTAGTTGGTTATATACTATAGAACAGAGTAGTTGGTGATATACTATAGAACAGAGTAGTTGGTAATATCCTATAGAACAGAGTATTTGGTAATATCCTATAGAACAGATAAGTTGGTTATATCCTATAGAACAGAGTAGTTTGTAATATACTATAGAACAGACTATTTGGTAATATACTATAGACCAGAGTAGTTGGTGATATACTATAGAACAGAGTAGTTGGTAATATCCTATAGAACAGAGTAGTTGGTAAGATACTATAGAACAGAGTAGTTGGTAGTATACTATAGAACAGAGTAGTTGGTAATATCCTATAGAACAGAGTAGTTGGTAATATCCTACAGAACAAAGTAGTTGGTAATATCGTATAGAACAGAGTAGTTGGTAATATCTTATAAGAACAGAGTAGTTGGTCATATCCTGTAGAACAGAGTACGTAGTTGGTAATGTCCTATAGAACAGAGTATTTGGTTGTATGTTATAGAACAGAGTATTTGGTAATATCCTATAGAACAGAGTATTTGGTAATATCCTATAGAACAGAGTAGTTGGTTATATACTATAGAACAGAGTAGTTGGTGATATACTATAGAACAGAGTAGTTGGTAATATCCTATAGAACAGAGTATTTGGTAATATCCTATAGAACAGAGTAGTTGGTAATATCCTATAGAACAGAGTAGTTGGTAATATCCTATAGAACAGAGTCGTTGGTTATATCCTATAGAACAGAGTAGTTTGTAATATATTATAGAACAGACTATTTGGTAATATACTATAGACCAGAGTAGTTGGTGATATACTATAGAACAGAGTAGTTGGTAATATCCTATAGAACAGAGTAGTTGGTAAGATACTATAGAACAGAGTAGTTGGTAGTATACTATAGAACAGAGTAGTTGGTAATATCCTATAGAACAGAGTAGTTGGTAATATCCTACAGAACAAAGTAGTTGGTAATATCGTATAGAACAGAGTAGTTGGTAATATCTTATAAGAACAGAGTAGTTGGTCATATCCTGTAGAACAGAGTACGTAGTTGGTAATGTCCTATAGAACAGAGTATTTGGTTGTATGTTATAGAACAGAGTATTTGGTAATATCCTATAGAACAGAGTATTTGGTAATATCCTATAGAACAGAGTATTTGGTTGTATGTTATAGAACAGAGTATTTGGTAATATCCTATAGAACAGAGTATTTGGTAATATCCTATAGAACAGAGTAGTTGGTAATATCATATAGAACAGAGTATTTGGTTGTATGCTATAGAACAGAGTATTTGGTAATATCCTATAGAACAGAGTAGTTGGTAAAATCCTATAGAACAGAGTATTTGGTAATATCCTATAGAACAAAGTAGTTGGTTATATCTTGTAGAACAGAGTAGTTGGTTATATCCTATAGAACAGAGTAGTTGGTAATATACTATAGAACAGAGTAGTTGGTAATATCATATAGAAAAGAGTATTTGGTTGTATGCTATAGAACAGAGTATTTGGTAATATCCTATAGAACAGAGTAGTTGGTAATATCCTATAGAACAGAGTAGTTGGTTATATCCTGTAGAACAGAGTAGTTGGTTATATCCTATAGAACAGAGTAGTTGGTAATATCCTATAAAACAGAGTAGTTGGTAATATCCTATAGAACAGAGTCGTTGGTAATATCCTATAGAACAGAGTAGTTGGTAATATCCTATAGAACAGAGTCGTTGGTTATATCCTATAGAACAGAGTAGTTTGTAATATACTATAGAACAGACTATTTGGTAATATACTATAGACCAGAGTAGTTGGTGATATACTATAGAACAGAGTAGTTGGTAATATCCTATAGAAAGTAGTTGGTGATATACTATAGAACAGAGTAGTTGGTAATATCCTATAGAACAGAGTAGTTGGTAAGATACTATAGAACAGAGTAGTTGGTAGTATACTATAGAACAGAGTAGTTGGTAATATCGTATAGAACAGAGTAGTTGGTAATATCTTATAAGAACAGAGTAGTTGGTCATATCCTGTAGAACAGAGTACGTAGTTGGTAATGTCCTATAGAACAGAGTATTTGGTTGTATGTTATAAAACAGAGTATTTGGTAATATCCTATAGAACAGAGTATTTGGTAATATCCTATAGAACAGAGTAGTTGGTTATATACTATAGAACAGAGTAGTTGGTGATATACTATAGAACAGAGTAGTTGGTAATATCCTATAGAACAGAGTATTTGGTAATATCCTATATAACAGAGTAGTTGGTAATATCCTATAGAACAGATAAGTTGGTTATATCCTATAGAACAGAGTATTTGGTAATATCCTATAGAACAAAGTAGTTGGTTATATCTTGTAGAACAGAGTAGTTGGTTATATCCTATAGAACAGAGTAGTTGGTAATATACTATAGAACAGCGTATTTGGTTGTATGCTATAGAACAGAGTATTTGGTAATATCCTATAGAACAGAGTAGTTGGTAATATCCTATAGAACAGAGTAGTTGGTTATATCCTGTAGAACAGAGTAGTTGGTTATATCCTATAGAACAGAGTAGTTGGTAATATCCTTTAAAACAGAGTAGTTGGTAATATCCTATAGAACAGAGTCGTTGGTAATATCCTATAGAACAGAGTAGTTGGTAATATCCTATAGAACAGAGTCGTTGGTTATATCCTATAGAACAGAGTAGTTTGTAATATACTATAGAACAGACTATTTGGTAATATACTATAGACCAGAGTAGTTGGTGATATACTATAGAACAGAGTAGTTGGTAATATCCTATAGAACAGAGTAGTTGGTAAGATACTATAGAACAGAGTAGTTGGTAGTATACTATGGAACAGAGTAGTTGGTAATATCCTATAGAACAGAGTAGTTGGTAATATCCTACGGAACAAAGTAGTTGGTAATATCGTATAGAACAGAGTAGTTGGTAATATCTTATAAGAACAGAGTAGTTGGTCATATCCTGTAGAACAGAGTACGTAGTTGGTAATGTCCTATAGAACAGAGTATTTGGTTGTATGTTATAGAACAGAGTATTTGGTAATATCCTATAGAACAGAGTATTTGTTAATATCCTATAGAACAGAGTAGTTGGTTATATACTATAGAACAGAGTAGTTGGTGATATACTATAGAACAGAGTAGTTGGTAATATCCTATAGAACAGAGTATTTGGTAATATCCTATAGAACAGAGTAGTTGTTAATATCGTATAGAACAGAGTAGTTGGTAATATCTTATAAGAACAGAGTAGTTGGTCATATCCTGTAAAACAGAGTACGTAGTTGGTAATATCCTATAGAACAGAGTAGTTGGTAATATATAATAGAACAGAGTAGTTGGTAATATCATATAGAACAGAGTAGTTGGTTATATACTATATAACAGAGTAGTTGGTTATATACTATAGAACAGAGTACTTGGTAAAATACTATAGAACAGAGTAGTTGGTTATATCCTGTAGAACAGAGTTGTTGGTAATATACTATAGAACAGAGTAGTTGGTAATATCATATGGAACAGAGTAGTTGGTTATATACTATAGAACAGAGTAGTTGATTATATACTATTGAACAGAGTAGTTGATAATATCCTATAGAACAGAGTATTTGGTTGTATGTTATAGAACAGAGTAGTTGGTAATATCCTACAGAACAAAGTAGTTGGTAATATCCTATAAAACAAAGTAGTTGGTAAGATACTATAGAACAGAGTAGTTGGTAATGTCCTATAGAACAGAGTAGTTGGTAAGATACTATAGAACAGAGTAGTTGGTAATATACTATAGAACAGAGTAGTTGGTAATGTCCTATAGAACAGAGTACGTAGTTGGTAATATACTATAGAACAGAGAAGTTGGATATATCCTATAGAACAGATGTCGTGGTAATTTCCTGTATTACTCAATGATGAGAGAGCCAACCACACACAAGTCAGAGTTATATTATAAAGTCCATCTTTAATATTATATGAGCTTCACCATAGCCCTTTTTGACTCTCAGATCAATTCAGTGTCTATAAATGAATTCTCTGAGAGTGTCTACAAAACAATTCTTAGTATCATTTATAGCCAAGATACACCCCTCTCAACTTACAAAGAACCTTTTACTTGAAAGAGGAGTATCCCATAGCTAGATAGCATTAGCTATAAATTATCGTTCAGTTTGGTCTCCTAAGACGAGGTTTCAATCTCATGCTTGGTACCAAAACATTACCTCATCCAATGGCATATATCAATTGTCAATTCTATCAAATACACCCCCTCCTGGATAAGCTCAGAAAAGACAGTGAGCCTCTTAGGTCATATACTAGGTCAAGATAAGGGCAACCTCAGAGGGGACATACAATGGTTCCAGACACTGCCATACTCCTTCCCCCAATGAGAAAAGTAGGGAGTGACTGGCGTACAGACATTGTATGAGATAACTAACTGGTTCCCCATTAATAACGCCATCCCTTCACATGGTTTAGGAGTAGTTACAGACACATTCCCATAAGAAGACAATGTTCCATTCTGTCCTCCTCCCCTTCTGATATTCTACATAGCACCACATGGTTTAACAGATACATTGACATATGAAGACAAGCCTGACCTCTCCCCTCTCTGGGCCCCAAGTGACTAAGCCCTAGCTGATAAGGGAAAATGGACTGCCAACCCTATAGTCCAAAGGGAACCATTCTAATGACAAGTATCTCACAAGCATATGATGAAAATAACATCTTATCTATCTATGTTACCTAACTAACTCTGATTCAGCCACGACACAGAGTAGTTGGTTATATCCTATAGAACAGAGTAGTTGGTAATATACTATAGAACCGATAGTTGGTAATATCATAGAACAGAGTATTTGGTAATATCCTACAGAACAGAGTAGTTGGTTATATACTATAGAACAGAGTAGTTGGTTAAATTCTATACAGATCTCCTTTTCATGTAAACACAGTAGCATGTTTTAACTTAACCTTAACAGTCTGAAACCATGGAGAACATGCTCATTATAGTGTTTTGGTGTTAGTGTTGACGTTGGGAACACCTAAAGAGTCAGTTTTCGATAAAAGAAGACAAACTTTGATAGTTAGCCAAGAGGGCTAGAGAAGCAGATCAATAATGACGGTAGCTGGTACGAATCCTGTGCCGGACATAGATGAACTGACAACCAGAAAACTTCTGGGTTGGGGTTGGGGGGTAGATCAGCTTTAATATTGCAGATAGGTTGTAGGTTCGATCAATTTAATAGTTTGCATAATTTCTAATCCCCCTTTTTTCCCTCTATACTTTCCCCCCCCGCCTTACCATCCCTACCCTAATTCTTCTCTAATTAAAAGTCTCTCCTTAATTTCTGAATCACGCCTGTAACGTCAGTAGCTACAGTAGACTGTGCACGCTTCGGAGGGAGGGGGAGGGGCAAGTAGCCTACACACACATACACACACACACACACTGGCAAACATGTTCTCCTGGCAGACAGGCAGACAGACAGGCAGGCAGACAGGCGGGCAGGCAGGCGGGCAGGCAGGCAGGCAGACACTGGAATAAGTTTCTGAGTGACAGTGAGGGCTTTGCATAGGCGCTTTGTTGTGGGGTTTTTTGAGACTGGAAAAAAATGAACGGTATTTACCTGTTCCCATGCTTTTAATTGAATCCAGGCTGTATCACAACCGGCCGTGATTGGCAGTCCCATAGGGCAGCGCACAATTGGCCCAGTGTCATCCGGGTTTGGCTGGTGTGGGCCGTCATTGTAAATAAGAATTTGAATTGTCTGGTTAAATAAAAAAATACATTCTTGGCCCTGCTGCTCGTGGAGAATAGGCCTCTCTACCTAATAGTATTTTGTCTACTCTGGTTTTAGCTGATAGGTGGGATACGCTTACTATTATTCATTTATTCATTGGCAGGGCCAAACCGAGCCATCTAATTATGTGCTAGTGGTTTAAATGACGCATCTAATCGTTTAGACAGACACCTTTGTGTTTCTGAGGTAAATAAAACAATTCAAGTGATGTGGCCATTAAGGCTACAGATGTTGCAGGACAATTTGAAATGACAACACTGCACAAGTTGTTCTGACCATATAAATGTCTGCTTTTATATTGTCTACCTTCTACGTTGCCTTGAGGCAGAGTGCCATACTGCTGTGTGGATCATCCCTGTACAGTTTACCCTGTTGTGCCCTTGGAGGATCGCATGCTTATCATAGATGTTTGGCTGTCTGACACCCAGTGAATTGTGTGTGTGTGTGTGTGTGTGTGTGTGTGTGTGTGTGTGTGTGTGTGTGTGTGTGTGTGTGTGTGTGTGTGTGTGTGTGTGACACCCAGGGACTCAGCCTGCTGGCTGTCCTGGAGAGCCCACTCCCTGCTGTCAAGTTGCCAAATCAGGAGTCTAGGGCTGTGTTCTAAAATGGCAACAAAGCCCATTGTCAAAAGTAGTATATTGTATAGGGAATAGGGTATCATTTGGGATACAACCTATGTCCAAAAGCTTAAAGAACCCTCAGGACATTAAACTCGCCATGCTTCACTACGCCATGCTGTGCGCATTCTCTGCCAATGAGAGTGAAGGTTTATTTGGTAATGGGCCATGGATAGGCGCCCAAGTTCTTTGTTTATAATGACCTGAGTGTTGTGAATTTGTACTGTTGAATATGTATGTTGTATTTTTTTGGAAGCAATGTTGGCAATGGGTTCTTCTCCTGGGTGACGTGAGTTGAACTATTGCCGCATTAGCCCCATCAATGTGTTCAGAATGTGATGAATAACAGAACAGTATTGATTTGTGAATTTGGTTTTGTAATAAAAAGTGCAACAATATCACATGTTTCTCCTACAAAACTGTCCATTTCGTTTTGGGAAGTGCTCATCAGTTAAGACACTCCAAAAGGAGAAACATTTCAAAGCTTTAAATCTGTCAATTTAAAAAATATGGTATAAAAGACATGCATTTAAAGAGTCACACCCTGATCTGTTTCACTTGTCTTTGTGCTTGTCTCCACACCCCTCCAGGTGTCGCCCATCTTCCCCATTATCCCCAGTGTATTTAAACCTGTGTTCTCTGTCTGTTGCCAGTTCGTTTTGTTCATCAAGTCTACCAGCGTTTTTCCCCTTGCTCCTGTCTGTTTCTAGTTCCTGTTTTCCCGGTTTTGACCTTTCTGTCTGCCCTGACCCTGAGCCTGCCTGCTGTTCTGTACCTTGTCACACCACCCTGGATTATTGACCTCTGCCTGCCCTGACCCTGAGTCTGCCTGCTGTTCTGTACCTTGTCACACCACCCTGGATTATTGACCTCTGCCTGCCCTGACCCTGAGCCTGCCTGCCGTTCTGTACCTTGTCACACCACACTGGATTATTGACCTCTGCCTGCCCTGACCCTGAGCCTGCCTGCCGTTCTGTACCTTGTCACACCACCCTGGATTACTGACCTCTGTCTGCCCTGACCCTGAGCCTGCCTGCCATTCTGTACCTTGTCACACCACACTGGATTAATGACCTCTGCCTGCCCTGACCCTGAGCCTGCCTGCTGTTCTGTACCTTGTCACACCACACTGGATTATTGACCTCTGTCTGCCCTGACCCTGAGCCTGCCTGCTGTTCTGTACCTTGTCACACCACACTGGATTATTGACCTCTGCCTGCCCTGACCCTGAGCCTGCCTGCTGTTCTGTACCTTGTCACACCACACTGGATTATTGACCTCTGCCTGCCCTGACCCTGAGCCTGCCTGCTGTTCTGTACCTTGTCACACCACCCTGGATTACTGACCTCTGTCTGCCCTGACCCTGAGCCTGCCTGCCATTCTGTACCTTGTCACACCACACTGGATTAATGACCTCTGCCTGCCCTGACCCTGAGCCTGCCTGCTGTTCTGTACCTTGTCACACCACCCTGGATTACTCACCTCTGCCTGCCCTGACCCTGAGCCTGCCTGCCATTCTGTACCTTTTGGACTCTGATCTGGATTGACGATCTCTGCCTGCCCTTGATCTGTTATTTTGCCTACACCGGTTCTAGTAATAACATTTTGTGACTTCGACACTGTCTGCATCTGTGTCTTCCCTAAAACGTGATAAAGAGTTCATATCTTTAGTCGAATGTAAGCAGGGTTATAAACTAAACAGTTTTTATGCGAGTAAAGTTATATCGTATTTTAAAAAATCACGACAGCTGTGATGGAAGCAGGAAGCTTTAGTACAATTTTATAAAAGCAGACAGATAATTTGTTGTTTGACAAGGTGGGATCTTTTTGTGTCAGTAAAATGTATTATGCGAGAAATGGTGGTGGAAATGCCTTTATGATGGTCCAGTCCAATAAATATTGAGGGTCTTATTCTAGTGACATGATGATCGATGCTTGACTGCTGTTTGACAAATAAAAATATTCTCGCTCTAATCCATAATTATCTCATCATGTAGACTAACCTACCTGCACTATATCTGCGAGCTGTTGACTAGAGCACCACGTGCCAAGACCAGAGTCGGCACATTTGCTATTTAACTCAACAGTTTTGACATTTTAGCCATTTAGCTGTCACTTTTATCCAGAGCAACTTCCTGTAGTGAGTGCAGACATTTTCAAACTTTTCTTCCATACTGTTGTTTGTGACAGTTGAAAGTGTGATGGGTTGAAAGTGCAATGGAAACACATTGAACTTTATAGATGTTTATTTGGTACATGAAAACTTAAGCGAAAAAGTACATTTTGTGTGCACTACGTCATCACACACTGATGTTTATCTGCAACAAGTCCGTTTGGTGGAAACATCCCACTGATGGGGAAATGTACTTATGTTCTTCATGCAGATTTGAGAATATTAGCATAAAAAGCTGTTGCCAATTGGACGGAAACCTAGCTATTGTTTAAGGTAGATTTGTGACAGTGCTTTTCTAACCAGGGGGGTGTATGTGTTTCAGAGTATGTGGGTTTTTAATGAAAATAGAATACAGTATCTTTAACAAACAAAAGCAGACAAAGTTATACTGCAGGAGATGTCATCACTTTTAGAGTAGACCTACACATAATGTGTTTAACAGAGAGAGGGAGAGAGGACAAATTAGTGCCAAGGAAGTGTATTGGAGACATCAGGGTTGTGTAAGAATGCAAGTGAAGGACAGAAAACATAAGGTGTTACACAATTGGTGTGACTCAGGCATGTTTTAAAAGGGAAAGGGGGATACTTAGTCAGTTGTACATCTGAATGTCTTCAACTGAAATGTGTCTTCCGCATTTAACCCAACCCCTCTGAATCAGAGAGGTGCGGGGGGGCTGCCTTAATCGACATCCACGTCTTCAGCGCCCGGGGAACGGTATGTTAACTGCCTTGCTCAGGGGCAGAACACGACAGATTTTTACCTTGTCAGCTCGGGGATTCGATCCAACAACCTTTCGGTTACTGGCCCAACGCTCCTACCCGCCAGGCTACAAAAAGCCTGTGTACCACATGTGCAGCACACGTGGAACCACTCATGGCCACATATCACAGTGGTGTAGGCATAATTCTTTGCATCCCAGGTGAACTGTAAATATTGACAACACTTTTTTTGTGCTTATTTCCATTCTGACAGATTACATAATGATAACAAAACCCAGTCACCCAGTCTTCAAACTCAATGAGCTACTTTGTGTGTCTGTGTGTGCATGTCTGTGTATCTGTGTTTGTCTGTGTGTGTCTGTGTGTGCATGTGCATGTTTGTGTGCTCCTCTCTAGGCAGAGTACTCCTCTCTAGGCAGAGTACTCCTCTCTAGGCAGAGTGCTCCTCTCTAGGTAGAGTACTCCTCTCTAGGTAGAGTGCTCCTCTCTAGGCAGAGTACTCCTCTCTAGGCAGAGTACTCCTCTCTAGGCAGAGTACTCCTCTCTAGGCAGAGTGCTCCTCTCTAGGTAGAGTGCTCCTCTCTAGGTAGAGTGCTCCTCTCTAGGCAGAGTACTCCTCTCTAGGCAGAGTACTCCTCTCTAGGCAGAGTACTCCTCTCTAGGCAGAGTGCTCCTCTCTAGGCAGAGTACTCCTCTCTAGGCAGAGTACTCCTCTCTAGGCAGAGTGCTCCTCTCTAGGCAGAGTGCCCCTCTCTAGGCAGAGTACTCCTCTCTAGGCAGAGTGCTCCTCTCTAGGTAGTGCTCCTCTCTAGGCAGAGTGCTCCTCTCTAGGTAAATGCTACTTCTTCCCCATCAGGGTCCTACTTTTAGCCAGAGCTGTTTGTTTTTGCACTCTGTTACTAAGCAACGTCACAGACCCTTTTCACAGAAAGGCCGTTCTGAAAACATGTGAAAGTGGAGGAAAGGGCATACTTAGTCAGTTGCACAACTGAATGCATTCAATCAAAATGTGTCTTCCTCATTTAACCCAACCCATCTGAATCAGAGAGGTGAAGGGGCTGCCTTAATCGACGTCCACGTCATATGGCGCCCAAGGAACAGTTTTTGTTGAGGTTTAACTGCCTTGCTCAAGGGCAGAATGGCAGATTTGTTCACCTTGCCAGCTCGGGGTGTGTGTGTGTCAGACCTGGGTTCAAATACTATTTAGGGAATTTAAATTACTTTCAAAGACATTTGGAAGAAAGTATTAGGATATACAGTGCATTCGGGAAAATATTCAGACCCCTTGACTTTTTGTTATGTTACAGCCTTATTCTAAAATGTATTACATTGTACTGCCATAATAACAAAGCAAAAACAATTGATCAATTTTAACAAATATATGAAACATTAAAACTGAAATATTAAATTTGCATAAGTATTCAGACCCTTTACTTTGTTGAAGCACCTTTAGCAGTGATTACAGCTTCGAGTCTTCTTGGGTATGACACTACAAGCTTGGCACACCTGTATTTGGGGAGTTTCTTCCATTCTTCTCTGCAGATCCTCTCAAGCTCTGTCAGGTCTCTCCAGAGATGTTCGATCAGGTTCAATTCCGGGTTCTGGCTGAGCCACTCAAGGACATGCAGAGACTTGTCCCGAAGCCACTCCAGCGTTGTCTTGGCTGTGTGCTTAGGGTAGTTGTTGTGTTTGAAGGTAAACCTTCACCTCAGTCTGAGGTCCTGAACGCTCTGGAGCAGGTTTTCATCAAGGATCTCTCTGTACTTTGCTCCATTCATCTTTCCCTCGATCCTGACTAGTCTCTGAGTCCCTGCAGCTGAAACACATCCCTACAGCATGATGCTGCCACCACCATGCTTCACCGTGTTCTTGGGGATCTTCAATGCTGCAGACATGTTTTGGTACCCTTCCCCAGATCTGTGCCTCGACACAATCCTGTCTCGGAGCTCTATGGACAATCCCTTCGACCTCATGGCTGAGTTTTTGCTCTGACATGCACTGTCAACTGTGGGACCTCATATAGACAGATGTGAGCCTTTCCAAATCATGTCCAATCAATTGAAATTACGACAGGTGGACTCCAATCAAGTTGTAGAAACATCTCAAGGATGATCAATGGAAACAGGATGCACCTGAACTGAATTTCGAATCTCATAGCAAAGGGTCTGAATACTTATGTAAATAAGGTATTTCTGTTTTTATTTTTAATAAATTTGCAAACATTTCTAAAAAACATGTTTTTCGCTTTGTCATTATGGGGTATTGTATGTAGATTGATGAGGATTTTTTTTTTTAAATCGATTATAGAATAAGGCTGTAACGTAACAAAATGTGGAAAAAGTGAAGGTGTCTAAACTTTCCGAATGCACTGTACAAATATTAAACACAAGTAGTTGAATATTGGAATCCATTTGGAAATACATTTGGAAAGTAATGGCATGTATTTGAAAATACTTGAATACCCAGTATTTTTTTTTTATACATGTAAGTACTCTGATGCATTTGAACCAATGATTGGTATTAACCCTAGTTGACTGACAGGGGCCTCTGTTTTGAATCCACTGCACAGCCGTTTTGGTACTTGTCCTCAATGTTAAGAATCCTGAAAGATATAGAAAGGCATCTATTAATGTCTGCATTTCGTTTTGACAAGTATATTACAGACACCTTAATGCATACATTTAATTTACATTTACATTTAAATTATATTATGTGAACTGAACATAAAAATTAATAACATATGAAGACGTATTCCTTAAAGTATTGTTTTTTTTGTACTGATGTTACTGTCCCCCCTTCAACAAAGAAATACTTAAATACATGTAATTTCTTCCTTGAAACATTTTTTTTGAAATACTGTATAATTCCGTTCATTCCTATTGATGGAGGACTGTTCCTTCTGAGGAGTACCAATATGGCGGCCGGTGGCTTCAAAGCCTCTCATTGGCCAAATTATAGCATAAGCATTCCAGGGTTTATACACATCATTGATTTGAACCCAGGTTTGTTTGGTATTTGAAAATAATGTATTTGGAAATAAGTATTTGAAAATATTTTCAAATTGTAGGCTATTTATTAAAATACTTTGAAATACTTCCAATGTAAGTAGTTGATTTGGACACATTATTTGAACATTTTCAAATACACATAGAATAAGTATTAATAATAAGTTACTTAATAATAAATAACAAAGAATCCAATATACATGTATTTGAACCCAGATGAGAAATGTGTACTGTTCACCAACCAAAATGTCTTCATCCGTCTCCTGTCCAACACCAGTTGACTGTTACTTTGAGGTTAACACAGTTACCCAATTTTTTTATTTGACCTTTTACCTTTAATAAGAACAAATTCTTATTTACAATGACGGCCAAACCTGACGACGCTGGGCCAATTGTGTGCCGCCCTATGAGACTCACAATCACAGCCGGATGTGATACAGCCTGGATTCGAACCATGGACTGTAGTTACATCTCTTGCACTGAGATGCAGTGCCTTAGACCGCTGGGCCACTCGGGAGCAACCTCTTGGGTTGTGGGAATCTCTGAACCCAGAACCAAATCTTCTAAACTCGCTGGTCACAAGAGACTATGGTTGGGGCTGGAAACTAGGGTTGGAACTCAAGGGTTTTGCTTGCTCACGAGGGTTTTAGGAAGGTCAGAAGGTATAATCATATCAACAAGTTTAGGTAACACTTTACTTGTCACCCAGCGTCATAACAAGTTATGAAACGATCATAACTATGTCATAACAGCTGACATAACGTGTCATAACCTGTAATAATATAGTCATAACACTGTACATAACACATGACACATACACTACCGTTCAAAAGTTTTTTTGTCCATTAAAATAACATCAAATTGATCAGAAATACAGTGTAGGCATTGTTAATGTTGTAAATGACTATTGTAGCTGGAAACATCTGATTTGTAATGGAATATCTACATAGGCGTACAGAGGCCCATTATCAGCAACCATCACTCCTGTGTTCCAATGGTACGTTGTGTTAGCTAATCCAGGTTTATCATTTTAAAAGGCTAATTGATCATTAGAAAACCCTTTTGCAAATATGTTAGCACAGCTGAAAACTGTTGTTCTGATTTAAAAAAGCAGTAAAACTGGCCTTCTTTAGACTAGTTGAATATCTAGAGCTTCAGC
This sequence comes from Salvelinus namaycush, assembly GCF_016432855.1. Lineage (NCBI taxonomy): Eukaryota > Metazoa > Chordata > Actinopteri > Salmoniformes > Salmonidae > Salvelinus > Salvelinus namaycush. Next base: position 29,570,418 of record NC_052328.1, read on the forward strand.
GTTTGTGGGTTTGATTACAGGCTCAAAATGGCCAGAAACAAAGAACTTTCTTCTGAAACTCGTCAGTCTATTGTTCTGAGAAATGAAGGCTATTCCATACGAGAAATTGCCAAGAAACTGAAGATCTCATACAATGCTGTGTACTACTCCCTTCACAGAACAGTGGAAACTAGCTCTAACCAGAATAGAAAGAGGAGTGGGAGGCCCCGGTGCACAACTGAGCAAGAGGACAAGTGCATTAGAGTGTCTAGTTTGAGAAACAGATGCCTCACAAGTCTTCAACTGGCAGCTTCATTAAATAGTACCCGCAAAACACCAGTCTCAACATCAACAGTGAAGAGGCAACTCCGGGATTCTGGCCTTCTAGGCAGAGTTGCAAAGAAAAAGCCATATCTCAGACTGGCCAATAAAAATAAAAGATTAAGATGGGCAAAAGAACACAGACACTGGACAGAGGAACTCTGCCTAGAATGACAGCGTCCCGGAGTCGCCTCTTCACTGTTGACATTGAGACTGGTGTTTTGCTCTGTTGCTGATGACTGATGACTGACATAAGGGGATGTACTTGACAGGCCTATCTGGCTTATATGATTATGATGGTCATAATGCTTCATGACAGTGTCATAAAGTGTATTTTCTACAAGTTATTTAAAATATATGATTAAAAAAACATGACTAAAGAATTCATTACAACAAGGACTTAATAAATACAATGATAGGAAAATTCTTGGCAGGGAAAAAACGTGAATTAATGTGGGTTATGACACTATCATGTAGGTGTCATAACCAGCCATAAAATAACACAATATATGTCACAACAGGTGTAAATATGTGGGTCATGACAGTGTTATGACCATATTATGACAGGTTATGACAATTTCTGTCAGCTGTTTTATTATGACATGATTATTATCATTATGACATGATTATGACGTTATAATGTGTTATGACGCTGGGTGTCAAGTGAAGTGTTAACGCTAGCTATTAATCATCTTTGGCTGAGGCGGCTAACTCTCCTCCTGCAGAGTGACTGGGTATGCAGGCTTTTGCTCCATCCCTACACCTACACACCTAATTCAGCTTATCAAAAATGGGTGCCGCTAAATAGTAGAATGATGTGTGATGGAGTGGGTTTGGTACAGAATCTTGCAGGAGAGTAGCTCTCCAGAACCTCTTTGGGTTTGCCACCCATGGTCTACGATAAGCATTGTATGAAATTCTACAGAGCTGTTGGAAGGGTCTTAACCTGTGATTGTAGTGACAGAAGTGGCAGCAGAACATAATGGAGAAATAAAGAGGGTTAAATGGAGGTGCTGACTTCTCTAACACTACTATCTCAAAGGACAATGGTGGAATGTAAGCTGCAGTTATGAGAAAAAAAAATGTTTTCAAGGATATTTTCAATGACAAGTTCCTTCCGTTTCCCTTTTGCTTTAGGTGGCCATATTTTTCTGATCACAGCTGATCGCCAGTTTAATTGCTTCTTTAATCAGCACAACAGTTTTCAGCTGTGCTAACATAATAGCGAAAGGGTTTTCTAATGAGCAATTAGCCTTTTAAAATTATAAACTTGGATAAGCTAACACAATGTGCCATTGGAACACAGGAGTGATGGTTGCTGATAATGAGCCTCTGTATGCCTATGTAGATATTCCATAAAAAATCTGCCGTTTCCAGCTACAATAGTCATTTACAACATTAACAATGTCTACATTGTATTTCTGATCAATTTGATGTTATTTTAAAGGACAACATTTTTTGCTTTTCATTCAAAAACAAGGACATTTCTAAGTGACCCCAAACTTTTGAACGGTAGTGTATGTTTCAAGGTTTCAAGGTTTTCAATGCTCTGAGAGGAGCTGTAATTTGTCTGAATAACTTATATGAACAGGAGTGATTCTCTGCTTTAAACGCTCTGAGAAGGGCTGTAAATTTGTCTGAATAGCTTGTATCTACAGGAGTGATTTCTTTGCATTAGTATTTATTCAGGCGGTTCAGTGAAGGAAATACAGTAGTTTATGACCATCCAAACATCTGTTTTATTTAAAATGGCTCTTTTTCATCTAAGGATGTGGGGGAGTAACTACAGCCACACAACCTAATGAAGGTACTGCATTTAAACCCACATTCATATGGCTCATTGATTGATGTAGAGTAAGTCATTATTTATGATGCGTTTTGAGATTGAAATTTCTCTCTCTCTCTCTCTCTCGCTCTCTCTCTCATAACAACAGCAATCTTCAGTAAACTGTCATCCTCATTCTGACAATGATGTTATATGATAAATGGTTTTAGAGTGATTGTAGTCTGTTTTTGAACAGTGGGATAGGTTTCAGAACTCTGAAATAGTATCCCTTTTGCAGCTGTTCTTCAACACAATATTTACCAAACCTTTTTTCCACCATGAATAGGAAACTGTATTCTTCAAAGACAGTCATCACGAAGTAGATTGTGTTGACGACAAATGCCCTAATATTACGTGTGGATGACAGGGATACATATATTGACAAAGCAAAGCAAATCTCTCAGACTGAAACCAAGGTTACGAGTCAGGATAATCATTATATTTCACTGAAGTTGGCTGAGTTACACTGAGTTGCATGGTTTTGTTATACTTCAAAGAAAAAGGAAATCACATGTACAGGGCCTATAGAGATTCTACACCCCCTTGAACTTTTTTCACATTTTATTGTGTTAATTTCATGCATTTAAATAAGGATTCCCCTCCCCCAGTTTGTCTACACAGCATACTCCACACTTTTAAGGGGATTTTTTGTTTTGTGAAAAGTTAATACAATACATGGTGGAAGCACCTTTGGCACCAATTACAGCTGTGAGTCTTTTGGGATAGGTCTGTACCAACTTTGCACACCTAGATTTGTCAATATTTGACCATTCTTTACAAAACTTTTCAAACTCTGTCAAGTTCCTTGAGGAGCATCGAAGGTCAGAATACTTTAAGTCATGCCACACATTTTAATTGGATTTAGGCCGGGGCTCTGACTGAGCCACTCAAGTATTGAGCCACTACACTGTAGCTTTGGCTTCGGGTCATTGTCATACTAAAAGGTGAACTTCCATTCCAGTTTCAGATTTCTTGCAGAGGGCAGCAGGTTTTCCTCAAGGACTTTTCTATACATTGCGACATTCATTTTCCCTTTTATCCTGATAATTGAGAAACATCCCCATAACATGATGCAGCCACCACCATTCTTTACTGTAGGGATGTGCCGTGTTGGGTTTACACCAAACCTAGCACTTTGCATTTAGGCAAAAAAGTTCAATTTTTGTTACGTCGAACCACAACTTTCTCCCACATGGCTACTTTTGGTAGCCTCTCCGATCTCCTACTTGCTCAGTCTTCCAGTTTGGAGGGACGGCCTGATCTCGGCAGGGTCTTGGTGGTGCCATACACCTTCCACTTCTTAATAATCGTCTTGACCGTGCTCCAAGGGATATTCAAGGCCTATAAAATATTTTTATTCCCATCCCCTGATCTGTACCTTTTCACAACTTACCCAGCAGAGGGAACCTACAGGAACTGCTGAATTTATCCTGAAATTGTGTGAATCACTACAATTTAACACAGGCAGAGGTCAAATAACTTGGTGTGTGATTTTGAAGGTGATTGGTTACGTCGAGCTAATTATAGGATTGCTTTTACAAGGGGTGTGGACACTTATCCAACCAAGCTATTTCATTTTTTAAATAGATTTTCTTCACTTGGAAGGTACATCAATCCCCCCAAAAATATTTGTATGCATTTTAATTCCAGGCTATAAGGCAGCAAAAGGGGAAAATGTTGAATGGGGGTATAGACTTTCTATAGGCACTGTATGTAATTTGGTATCATAAAACGCCCTTGGCTATTTCTAATTCCGTTCTCTTGTTCCCACTGTGTTGTTTTTAACATAGCAGCCTGCTTTCCACTTAATGATATACTCTAATATAATATACAACCCACATGGGATAAAATGGGATGCATCCCAAATGGCACCCTATTTTCTTTATAGTTCACTACTTTTGACCAGAGCCCTATTGGTAGTAGAGCCCTATGGGTAGTAGATCCCTATGGACCCTGGTCAAATGTAGTGAACTATATACAGAATAGTGTGCCATTTGGGACGAATCCTGTATTTCATCCTGTCACGCCCTGGCTATAGAGAGGTTTTTTATTCTCTATTTTGGTTAGGCCAGGGTGTGACTAGGGTGGGCAATCTATGTTCTTTTTTCTATGTTGTTGGTTTTCTATGTGTTTGGCCTGGTGTGGTTCCCAATCAGAGGCAGCTGTTTATCGTTGTCTCTGATTGGGAGCCATACTTAGGTAGCCTGTTTTCATATTTTGTGTTGTGGGTGATTAATTTCTGTTTAGTGTGTGTTGCACCTGACGGAGCTGTTTCGGTTGTCACTTTGTTGTTTTTGTTTTTTAGTGTTCAGTTTCTATTAAACATGACGAACACTTACCACGCTGCGTTTTGGTCTTCACCTTCTTTCGACGACAGCCGCTACACATCCATTATCTTCCCAGCTTTGATGTTTTGAAGGAAATAACACATTTCCTCTGTCTTGTTGTGCACAACGTTTCAATGAATATTAATTCTGGATTATTACCAGCGGGGGATGTATGCATATGATTTTCTGACATGCAGCCAGGTGTGAAAATTATGCTACTGTATTCATTAAACATCTCAGGTATGCTTGCAGATCTATTATCAGTTTTGCATTTTAGATAATGAGGAATACAATTTTACGGACATGGGGTTCTGATCCTAGATCAGCACTTCTACTCTGAGACTTTTTGTAAATCACCAAGCAGGTTAAGTCATAAGAGGCTGTCTGCAGTGAGGTTTTGTCAGAGGGTGAAGACAATTTATGAAGTACTAAATTACAATACTACGTTTCAATATTCCCAGTCTTCCTACTGAACGGATCTCTCAAAGCATTAATAATCGATCTACTTACAAATCAGAGATGAGTTGGGAGTTCGAAATCTCCAATCTTTATATCGAACTAAAATAAATGGCTGAGATGACAAAATAATGATGTGTTGTGTTTCCCTTTTTAGAACAATTAAACACCAGATTTTGAGGACATAATGGGTGACATAGGTTTAACCATAGCATTATCTGAAGAGAACCATCTCTCTAATATGTTTGGAGTAACAGCTAGCTGCCCAACTGTCAGCCCCTGAAATGCTGAGATTCCAAGGGATTCCAAATAGCACCCTATTCATAGTCCTTATTTGGACAGCAACACATCACATCAGTGTAATCTAATGTGAACTAGACAGCAACATATCACATCAGTGTAATCTAATATGAACTAGACAGCAACACTTCACATCAGTGTAATCTAATGTGAACTAGACAGCAACACATCACATCAGTATAATCTAATGTTAACTAGACAGCAACATATCACATCAGTGTAATCTAATATGAACTAGACAGCAACACATCACACCAGTGTAATCTAATGTGAACTAGACAGCAACACATCACATCAGTGTAATCTAATATGAACTAGACAGCAACACATCACATCAGTGTAATCTAATATGAACTAGACAGCAACACATCACACCAGTGTAATCTAATATGAACTAGACAGCAACACATCACATCAGTGTAATCTAATGTGAACTAGACAGCAACACATCACATCAGTATAATCTAATGTTAACTAGACAGCAACATATCACATCAGTGTAATCTAATGTGAACTAGACAGCAACACATCACACCAGTGTAATCTAATATGAACTAGACAGCAACACATCACATCAGTGTAATCAAATGTGAACGAGACAGAAACACATCACATCAGTATAATCTAATGTTAACTAGACAACAACACATCACATCAGTGTAATCTAATGTGAACTAGACAGCAACACATCACATCAGTGTAATCTAATGTGAACTAGACAGCAACACATCACATCAGTGTAATCTAATATGAACTAGACAGCAACACATCACATCAGTGTAATCAAATGTGAACGAGACAGAAACACATCACATCAGTATAATCTAATGTTAACTAGACAACAACACATCACATCAGTGTAATCTAATGTGAACTAGACAGCAACACATCACATCAGTGTAATCTAATGTGAACTAGACAGCAACACATCACATCAGTGTAATCTAATATGAACTAGACAGCAAAACATCACATCAGTGTAATCTAATGTGAACTAGACAACAACACATCACATCAGTGTAATCTAATGTGAACTAGACAACAACACATCACATCAGTGTATTCTAATGTGAACTAGACAACAACACATCACATCAGTGTAATCTAATGTGAACTAGACAGCAACACATCACATCAGTGTAATATAACGTGAACTAGACAACAACACATCACATCAGTGTAATCTAATGTGAACTAGACAGCAACACATCACATCAGTGTAATCTAATGTGAACTAGACAACAACACATCACATCAGTGTAATCTAATGTGAACTAGACAGCAACACATCACATCAGTGTAATCTAATGTGAACTAGACAGCAACACATCACATCAGTGTAATCTAATGTGAACTAGACAGCAACACATCACATCAGTGTAATCTAATATGAACTAGACAGCAAAACATCACATCAGTGTAATCAAATGTGAACGAGACAGAAACACATCACATCAGTATAATCTAATGTTAACTAGACAACAACACATCACATCAGTGTAATCTAATGTGAACTAGACAGCAACACATCACATCAGTGTAATCTAATGTGAACTAGACAGAAACACATCACATCAGTGTAATCTAATGTGAACTCGACAGCAACACATCACATCAGTGTAATCTAATATGAACTAGACAGCAATACATCACATCAGTGTAATCTAATGTGAACTAGACAACAACACATCACATCAGTGTAATCTAATGTGAACTAGACAACAACACATCACATCAGTGTATTCTAATGTGAACTAGACAGCAACACATCACATCAGTATAATCTAATGTTAACTAGACAACAACACATCACATCAGTGTAATCTAATGTGAACTAGACAGCAACACATCACATCAGTGTAATCTAATGTGAACTAGACAACAACACATCACATCAGTGTAATCTAATGTGAACTAGACAGCAACACATCACATCAGTGTAATCTAATGTGAACTAGACAACAACACATCACATCACTGTATTCTAATGTGAACTAGACAGCAACACATCACATCAGTGTAATCTAATGTGAACTAGACAACAACACATCACATCAGTGTAATCTAATGTGAACTAGACAGCAACACATCACATCAGTGTAATCTAATGTGAACTAGACAACAACACATCACATCAGTGTATTCTAATGTGAACTAGACAGCAACACATCACATCAGTGTAATCTAATGTGAACTAGACAACAACACATCACATCAGTGTATTCTAATGTGAACTAGACAGCAACACATCACATCAGTGTAATATAACGTGAACTAGACAACAACACATCACATCAGTGTAATCTAATGTGAACTAGACAGCAACACATCACATCAGTGTAATCTAATGTGAACTAGACAACAACACATCACATCAGTGTAATCTAATGTGAACTAGACAGCAACACATCACATCAGTGTAATCTAATATGAACTAGACAGCAACACGTCACATCAGTGTAATCTAATGTGAACTTGACAGCAACACATCACATCAGTGTAATCTAATGTGAACTAGACAGCAACACGTCACATCAGTGTAATCTAATGTGAACTAGACAGCAACACATCACATCAGTGTAATCTAATGTGAACTAGACAGCAACACATCACATCAGTGTAATCTAATATGAACTAGACAGCAACACATCACATCAGTGTAATCTAATATGAACTAGACAGCAACACATCACATCAGTGTAATCTAATGTGAACTAGACAACAACACATCACATCAGTGTAATCTAATGTGAACTAGACAGCAACACATCACATCAGTGTAATCTAATATGAACTAGACAGCAACACATCACATCAGTGTAATCTAATGTGAACTAGACAGCAACACATCACATCAGTGTATTCTAATGTGAACTAGACAGCAACACATCACATCAGTGTAATCTAATGTGAACTAGACAACAACACATCACATCAGTGTAATCTAATGTGAACTAGACAGCAACACGTCACATCAGTGTAATCTAATGTGAACTAGACAACACATCACATCAGTGTAATCTAATGTGAACTAGACAGCAACACATCACATCAGTGTAATCTAATGTGAACTAGACAGCAACACGTCACATCAGTGTAATCTAATGTGAACTAGACAGCAACACATCACATCAGTGTAATCTAATGTGAACTAGACAGCAACACATCACATCAGTGTAATCTAATATGAACTAGACAGCAACACATCACATCAGTGTAATCTAATGTGAACTAGACAACAACACATCACATCAGTGTATTCTAATGTGAACTAGACAGCAACACATCACATCAGTGTAATATAACGTGAACTAGACAACAACACATCACATCAGTGTAATCTAATGTGAACTAGACAGCAACACATCACATCAGTGTAATCTAATGTGAACTAGACAACAACACATCACATCAGTGTAATCTAATGTGAACTAGACAGCAACACATCACATCAGTGTAATCTAATATGAACTAGACAGCAACACATCACATCAGTGTAATCTTATGTGAACTAGACAGCAACACATCACATCAGTGTAATCTAATGTGAACTCGACAACAACACATCACATCAGTGTAATCTAATGTGAACTAGACAGCAACACGTCACATCAGTGTAATCTAATGTGAACTAGACAACAACACATCACATCAGTGTAATCTAATGTGAACTTGACAACAACACATCACATCAGTGTAATCTAATGTGAACTAGACAGTAACACATCACATCAGTGTAATCTAATGTGAACGATTTCACCATGTTATAATTTCTGCTTGCCATGGCCACACTGCAGAGTTATTACAACATCATAGCCAGGTTTTCTGTGAACCCAGGGGATATTCCTGCATCATGTCCAAATCCTCTTAAACTTAATTGAGGTAGACAATCCATTTAGACACTTTAGAATGATTTGGACATGGAAGACCATGGACTGCTTATAGGGTGAGGAATTTAGTAATTTGGGTGAACTACCCCTTTAAGGAGGGTTTTAGCAGCATTTTATATATGTGAGATAGAAGATAATGTAGTGATATTATTACGAATATTTGAAGAGTTTCATTCCAAAACGCTGTATCCATTTTCAGAAATATTGGTAAATTAGCTTTTATTGTTTAAAGAACTTATGAAAGAGATTGGTGTGTTTTTTCACTATCTAATCATGGCATGGGGTTGTTCAATGACAGACATGTATTTGTTTGAAATCTATCACTTGATGGTTTCATTTCAGAGAGACAAATAATCACGTTTCTTTGCAAAACGCTATATGTCCGCCTCACTCTGAGAGAAATAAGTAGTACTGATTTAACAAATAACTACATTTTTTATGAAAAAACTGTACAAATGATACATTTGTGACATCAATATATTTTTTTAATCAATATATTAATATGAGACCTATATGTAAAACATTTACATTTTACATTGTAGTCATTTAGCAGATGCTCTTATCCAGAGCAACTTACAGTTAGTGCATTGATCTTAAGATAGCTAGGTGAGACAACCACATATCACAGTCACACAGAGTACAGTACACATTCCATTCCAGCTAAACAATGGATATATAGCGTTTTGCTGAATAAAACACATTTGGAAACGTTTTGGAAATAAACTCTACATTTGGTCGAAATAACTAGAAAATCTCTTTCCTTTTCCAAGGCCAGCAATAGTTTGGCCTGAGGTTCCCTGCCAACTGCAGAAGCAATGTGTCACGACTCCTACCGAAGGTGGCTCCCCTTCCTGTTCGGGGGGCGCTCGGCGGTCGTCGTCACCGGCCTACTAGCTGCCACGGATCCCTTTTCCCCTTTCTGTTTATTGGTTGCACCTGTTTGTGTTTTAGGCTGATTAGTCAGGGATTGTTTGGTGCACGTGTGTACACGTCTATGAATTACGGGTTTCCCATTTTTATGGGTTTTGCTGGACTGTTTAAGTCCCCTGTGTTTGGGACATTTGTTTTGGTGTGCGCCCTGTGTTTCGTGGGGTTGGTTTATGTTCACCGGTTTTTGTGCATTAAGAGGAATAGCACTACCCTGAACTCTCTGCTTCCTGCGCCTGACTTCTCACCCACTACACCCCGGGCGTTACACAATGAGTAGTCTTGGATTAGATCTTAGAGAAAATGGTATTAGATTTGTTCATATTTTATTACTTTTTGCATGATGGAAAGTCCAGGCTAAATTCGATTTACCCATATTGCATTTGTTCTTTTTAATTTAACAGAGGAAGCCAAACTAAATAAAGAAGGACCACAGGGCATAGAATCTAAAGATGTGATGACCATTTCTAATCAGTGCAGTTTACTGAAGTAAGTTTTCACTGCATGCATCATATACAAAGTATTCTGTCAGTGTTGATGCAATCATCACCCATCACACACGGTATCTGAAAATCGGGTCTCGGCCCAATAGGCTCCGAGAGAGCTACTACCACCAGGCCATCAGACTGATGAACAGCTAACCATAGCTATCTCCCTGCACAGACCTGCACTTTAGAGACTATTTGCAGCTCAGAGAATATCTGCACCTTGGAGATTGTTTGCATTGACTACTCACACATCCAACCCTTACACACAAAGTTACAAATGAACCCACACACACAAACACCAATAAACACACACACACACACACACACACACACACACACACACACACACACACACACACACACACACACACACACACACACACACACACACACACACACACACACACACACACACACACACACACACACACACACACAAAGAGAGAGAATCTACACTGCTGTTCTATTACATATTATATTGTAAATACAGTGTAGTTCAGTCCATTAATACTATGCAGACTACCCCCTCCATTACTTCAACTACTTGTTATTTTTGACTTGATTATTTTATTGTTATTATTGTTATTGATTTGTGTACTGCATTGTTGATGGAGCTAGCACATAATCATTTCGCTGCACCTTTTATAACTGCTGATTTGATTTGATATTAAATGTTCAGCCGAACGGTCGTATACTAACAAAGTTCCTAGTCGTGATGTTGACAGATTTCCACACCACAAGTTGCCTTCTCACATCATACCTCGTAGTCCTTTCCTGCAGTCAAATGACCTAGTGGCCTCATGTTATTGATTTTTCTCATCATTTCATAATTAACATCATTTAAAAAACCCGCAGAAATTCCAGTGTTTCTATGTCAAACGGTTTAGTTATATTTCAGTCTTCTGTGATGTATATAAAGTGTAATATTGGGACGCAAACTAAAAATGGAATACATTTCAACTCTATAACTGACATGGTACAGGTGTCTTATTTTTTTAAGCCCATAACCTCGTGTGTGAGGTGTATACTTTAGTTTCAAAGTAGATTTGTTTAAGACTACCAAGAAACACTCTGTGTGATCCTGGTCTAGCCCACTGCAGTAAAAGGATAAATGCTACAAAGTCGTCTTTCACCGTTGATGATTTCATTGCTCAAGAAATGTTAGTTTCCCCCTTGAAAGTTTAGTTTCCCAAGCTAATGTTCACTTGCCACTAAAAACTCACTGAAACAGACACTTGTGCTTTAGAATATTGCATATACTCTGACGAACCTGGCACTAATGATTACGTTACATGACACTGACCACAACTTCTGTTATCACACATAAATAAGCACTTCTCCAGCCTGTCTCAAACTCATCTCTGCACCATTCTTCTCCAGATATATAAAGGATGTAGTCCTTGCTGTTGCCTAGTGGTCTTGTATGGGTAATATTTTGCATGCTGAAGGAACCAAGTATATGATTACAAAGCAGGTTCTATTGGAATATTGAAGGTTTGTTACATCAGACTGCCTATTCTCTTTTATTGGAGGTCTGTTACATCAGACTGCCTATTCTCTTTTATTGGAGGTCTGTTACATCAGACTGCCTATTCTCTTTTATTGGAGGTCTGTTACATCAGACTGCCTATTCTCTTTTATTGGAGGTCTGTTACATCAGACTGCCTATTCTTTTATTGGAGGTCTGTTACATCAGACTGCCTATTCTTTTATTGGAGGTCTGTTACATCAGACTGCCTATTCTTTTATTGGAGGTCTGTTACATCAGACTGCCTATTCTTTTATTGGAGGTCTGTTACATCAGACTGCCTATTATTTTATTGGAGGTCTGTTACATCAAACTGCCTATTATTTTATTGGAGGTCTGTTACATCAGACTGCCTATTATTTTATTGGAGGTCTGTTACATCAGACTGCCTATTATTTTATCAGAGGTCTGTTACATCAGACTGCCTATTATTTTATTGGAGGTCTGTTACATCAGACTGCCTATTATTTTATCGCAGGTCTGTTACATCAGACTGCCTATTCTTTTATCGCAGGTCTGTTACATCAGACTGCCTATTATTTTATCGCAGGTCTGTTACATCAGACTGCCTATTCTTTTATTGGAGGTTTGTTACATCACACTTTCCCTATTCTCTTTGCTCTGAGGCACAGCTGATGTGTAGGTCAGGAATACATTGGGCCTAAGGCTACACTGTGAGCTTGAATGCTACATTTCTGGTTTTGTAGAGTGTTGGTGTTTCATTTACTGGAGAGTGAGACCAAATCATGGACACTGGACAGAGTGGATCTCAGTTGTAGCAAAATGGCAGGTTTATTAAGTCAAAGATATTTTGTCCTGCAGTTTAGCGTGACACGGACCTAATCATATGGCTCTTAAGGAGTCAGCTGAAAAGGATAACCTAAACAGAGATTACAGCAGATTTTATACATGGAACAATGTAGGTAGAATCTCTTCGTGTTGGTCTTCTGACTGGTCCTGAAGAGTTGGAGGCGGGTCTGCTCTGGCCATAGCAGTAGCCCCATTGGTGCACAGCAGAGTCCTCTGCTCTTGGCACCCGACCAGTAGAGATGGGAGTGAGGTGTGTGTGTTCGTGCGAGATGAAATGTTTGTGTGTGTCCAGGAGTCATGAGATAAGGGAAACTGTAACTGGCAGTTACTGTCTGGGGCTAGGGGGTTTCCTGATTAGAGGGATGTGAGCAATTACTTAAGTCAGGCGGTTTGGTTTTGGCTCTCTATAACGGTTTTGTGCGGTTAGCATCCTTGAGACACTGAAGAACCATTGTGTCAATGGGGAACCTTGTGTTGTGCAAGATCAGTCTTGTGCCTTGTCATGGGGTGTGTTGTGCAAGCTTTTAATCCTATGGTCACAAGCAGGCTCTAAAACCCTAAGGCCTCCTAATTAATGCTTAATATATGTGCTTGATATATGAGCTAGGTATATGAATATATGTATATATGACAAATCCCCCTCTTCACGTCTATTAGACGTGAAAAATAAAAGCAACCAAACAATTTGGTAGAAACCAAATTTTTGAGTCCCCCTCTTCACGTCTTTTAAGACGTGAAAACTATAGCAGAGACAAAAAATAAGGATATAACGAAAACAAGAAGCCCCCTCAAGTATGCAGCGAAGCGAGGTAAATGAGCAAGGACAAAAAGGAGACCACTCCAAGTGCTACACCTGGAGTGGCCAATCACACATTAGTAACCAAAAAACGAGAACATGTTAAACCCTCAGGTCCATCCCTCTATACAACCTGTACCAGGTGGGCTCGTCGCCACCCGGGAACTTCAAACCTTCACAACAGGGAGGACAAACATCACTTTTTATTCATTCGACAACATCAACTACAGCAAACCAAGGGTCCTCCTCTGTCAAGCCCACTCTCCTGCGAAAGCTTGATTTCGTATCAGCCTCTCCAACTGGAGCATCAAGCAACGGCATCATACCAGAGGCCCTTGCCACATCTGTAACATACTTCTTCAAACAAGGTATGATACAGGCAGCACAGCACATGAGTATAAGAAAAACAACAACTAGGGTCAGAAATCCAGTAACCATCATTTCAGTGTACTCACCAAACCAACCACCCAGCCAGGGGAACAGTCCACTCTCCTCCACCTTCAAGACCCTTCATCTCCACCGATAACCTTGCCAACCCACTCAGATCTTTTGAAATGCTCCCATCCGGACTAGTATTGTTAGGGACAAACGTCCAACACTGTTCTCCAAACATTTTACATACACCTCCCTGGTTGGCCAGAATCATGTCCAGTGCTAGTCTATTTTGTCTACTGGTTTGAGAGGTAGCATCCAATTGTTCAGCCGTCCCCGTAATTGCTGTGTGGGTGTAGTTAACAAATCGCTGTTAATTATAATAAATATAATTGATCCAGGCATTATGCTTAGCATCAACAATAGCTGGGCCAATAATGGGCAATAAATGCCACAGGCCATCATTTCTGTTTAATGTCTGGAATTAGTGGGGAACCCCTATTGGGACCCCCAACAGGTTGGTGTGGATGTTATCTGTACCCTCGGACCAAGGAGCGTCACGTTTCTGCCGTCTCCTGGGTTGGTCCGAGCCTCTGTGTCATGTGCAGCTCCCAGGAGGTGGTTAGCTGTAGCCTCAATAATAGGCAATGGTGTTTATCAGACTGGCCAAAGCACATGTGCCCTGACAATCTCCTTTCAAAATGGGGTCAACCGCCTGACAGGTCCACACATCCACCATACATCAGCAACACCTCTAGTTAATAGTGACATTAGTGATGCAGGCAGTAGTAGGGAGCCTCCCATAGTCTATACCTCTACCTGTACCAGTGATACAGCTGTAATATCCCCCATATGCCTTAACTCCCCACGGTGCCTTCTGGGGAGGGACTTCTGGGAACACAAGACTCAGAGTTTTACACAGGGTTGAATTTGGCTTAAACTTTCCAATATGCACATCCAACCTTCCCCATTACTTAGGGCAAATGGGTGAGCAGCCAGAATAGGTCTGGCATGTCCACAGATCACACAGTCTTTTCTATTAAGTGTTTTGGCTGTGTATCTCATATAGGCCAACCACATATTTCCCCTTCCCTCATAACCAGTTTCAGTCCCCAATTGGTCACTATCTGAAATGTCTTTTACATTTATTACCTGTACCAGATTGGAGAGCTTAGGTGATGGCGTGGGACTTGGTCTTGAAGTGGTGGAGGAGGCCGGCTGAACCCTGGTCCGTTGGAACTGGTGGTGGTTCTGGCAGTACTGTGATGGTAACATCCCCATCGTATCCTAATCAGACAGCTCAGGACTACAAGCAGTCCTGTAAAGCCCCATCCTCTCCCAGAGAACACATCATCAGCCAGAGATCAAGCAACACTTTCACTTCTATGAACGTACACAGTGATGAAAGGGCGGGGTCAGGGATTCTTCATTAAAACTTCTTGAGAATACAGGGGGTGCTGTTTTCGCATTAGCATAATTTGCTCTACAGATTAAACTGCCTCTTATTCAATTATTGCTCTTACTATATGCATATAATTAATACCATTGGATAGAAAACAATCTCTAGTTTCTAAAACCGTTTCAATTTTGTCTCTGAGTGAAACAGAAGTCATTTGACAGCACTTTCCCTGACCAAGAAGAAGAATGCAAGATGTGTATGCTCGCTTCAACGCTCTGCCTATATATGGTCACGCCACCTATGACCCGAAACACACTTCATTCGTCTTCCTCTGGGTGTCAAGAGGACGTCAGAGGAGAAATTTTTTGTTTATCTTGTACTGACGTGAAATAAGACCTATTTCTTTGGCGTGACCGACAACTTCCGGTTCTCTGATTCGCGGGATTTGCAGGTGCGATTGTATACTGTTTTGCTGCCGTTACGGATGAAAACTATCTCCGTCTCGAAGTTTGTTTGATACATGTGACCATATCATCTTAATGTATGTTTTTTCAATATAGTTTAATCAGATTATTTGAATTTTTTCGGGAGTTTTGCCATGTTCCGTTCTGTGACTTTTTTTACTTTGGACAGATCCGTGCCAGTCGACCAGTACCTATGCTAAATGAAGAGGGAAAGTTGCCATTATGAATGGATTGAACGACTCATCAGGACTAAGGACACCTTGATCAACATTCTGATGAAAGATCAGCAATAGTAAGACCCAATTTACGATGTTATTTCATATATCTGTCGTGCATGTGAACTGGTCGTGGGCGCCCAGCTGGTTCTGGCTGGCGTGGCTATGCTAATTTAGCGCTACATTTTGTTTTCGCTATAAAACATTTAATAAATCTGAAATATTGTTTGGATTCACCAGATGTTGGGCTTTCAATATCTGTACGCTGTGTATTTTTCTGAAATGTTTTAAGATAAGTAATTAGTTATATGACGTTGGTCTCTGTAATTGTTCTGGCTGCGTCGGCACTATTTCAGATTGCAGCTGCAATGTAGAACTGTGATTTATACCTGAAAAATGCAAATTTTTCAAAAAAAAACTATGCTATACCATAAATATGTTATCAGACTGTCATCTTATGAAGTTGTTTCTTGGTTAGTGGCTATATATATTTTTATTTAGTCGAATTAGTGATAGCTACTGACGCAGGAAAAAACTGTTGGAGTAAAAAAATTGTGTCTTATGCTAACGTGGTTAGCTAATAGATTTACATATTGTGTCTTCCCTGTAAAACATTTTAAAAATCTGAAATGGTGGCTTTATTCACAAGATCTGTATCTTTCATCTGGTGTCTTGGACTTGTGATTTAATGATATTTAGATGCTACAATTTACTTGTGACGCTATGCTAGCTATGCTACTCAGTGGGGGGGGAGTGGGGGGTGATCCCGGATCCGGGTTGGTGACTCGTTAAAGGTTAAGGAGTTGATCCCCGAACTCTATTAGCAACGGTTCTTCTCCTTAACTCTGTGATCATTCGGCAGTGTCAGTGTGTCTCACCCTCCAAGTGCGATATGCCCCCAGGTCGAGTGAATCACCTTCTCCTTTAATTCACCTGTAATGCATAAAATCTTGGACATACAGGTTTGGTTAACAAACAGTTTCTCATTTGTTCTATCTGATTATATATTTAACTTCTATGCCTATTTGTTAGCTAGAAATTTTTAATTTTAAATTAGTTTATTATCCAATAGGCCCCATCCTATCCTAGACCACAATGTACCCCTCCCCCGTTTGATACCTGGCTCTGGCCAGGTATCAACCTTACCTACCCTAAATAATGACTTAGGTAAGATTAGTAAAATATTCTTATGTTCTACATTATAATATAGGAACGTCCCTTTCATTCGCCGCATATCCAATTCTCCCTTGGGCGTACATTCATATCTATTATTTTCCAATTCTCTGTCAAGTGACTTATCTACTTTAAAATGTATCTGTGCTGCTTATATATGTTAAACCCTTTCTCTCCTATCTTATTTCACAGCCTACCTTGCTCATTTCCTGGTCCACCCTCCCCACTCTGCTCTCAAACCTTCAAGGTCTCAACAGTGCGGGGTAGACCCCTCTGTCTGCCTTTTTCTAATAATAGTCAATAACAACTATGTGTTCCTTTGCAATATTAACTAAGTGTCTCACTGTTTTGACTTTATCTAAAATCATGGATTTAAAAATAACAACATGTCTTATAGTGTCAATCTCTAAAGTCCTTACATAACCTTAATAAACCTATCTCTATCCTATCAATAATCCTAAATCATCACATATGTCATATACCCCTGTCAATTTTAATACTATTTAAATAAAAATCTTCTAATGGCCAAAACAAATGCTAACCATATAAAATCCTTTCTTTACTAATAAGCTCTCTTTCCCCCAGGATCACTCCTCTAAGAACTGAAACCTATTTCTTTACATTAAGAATTTAAATGCTTATGTATTTTCCTGCCCTATAGGCTTAAAATATCTCCTGTTCAAACCTCAATGTATCATATCTTCCCCCATTTATTATCGATGACAAATGGGATTTTTCTGCTATAATACCAAATCAATAACAGCCCATTCAAAACCGTCATAGCCAATGTTTTTAAAAAACAGAATCCTGACTCCTCTGTGGTTAAAACTACAATTATGGTCAAGAGTTATAAACTCTATTATAATCAATTTACCTCAAAACTAGTATCCCAAATGACCACAAATTCATTATCCTCACTACATCCCCCCGTGGGTGATCAAACCACAGGAAAATGCAATGAAAATAGGTCAAAAGGTTACACCACCCTTTTACACTCGTGTTCCATACCATGTCTAGACATACCAAAAGAACCCTTTATCTTAAAAAAGTCCCTTGTCTAAATAAAACTCAGAAAGTAAAACTCCTAATATTATCTTGTCTCTCGGAACACGGAAACCCCTTAACCCAAACGTTTACCACAAAAACAAAACCTAATAATTATGATAATACCCTCAAATCATTCGTTTTAAATTTCCCCGATGTTTCATGTAACTCATTCACACAACTGTGATAAACGTGTACTGTCCCTTTAAAAATTCCCAGCCAGCCATACCAGTTTGCGGGCCGTTCATTGTTCCCCATAATGAAAACAGATCACGTTTAGAATACGTTTACTTATTTGTTCGAATTCTCTGGTGTTACCTAAACAAAAACCAATAACTTTTAGCAACTTTTGAAAAGTAACTCAAAGCTATATGCACACATTTTCCCTCTAAATGACACAACCAATTTTCTCTAGCATAATTTAATACGGCCACACCCGGTGGGGAAAGTACAAATTGTATCCCGTTCCTCCTATAATACCCAATGCTAAATTCAAAGTTGTGGTTAAATATATGGATTTGCCAATCATTATCAAATGTTAAATATACAGGTTTAGTAATTTTATCAAATAGATTAGTATAATTCAAATAAAGATATGCGTTTACTAGCGCTCAACCTGGATTCAGAACGCAGCAACTAGCCAATACAATACCAAAAATAACTGTCTTATTCATGCATCTAGGCAAATCATCTAGTTACTCCAACTGAGTTTAGCATCAAAACTATCGTATAAGTAAAATCAACTTCTCAACTTTCTCCACTCCAAAGTGTAAACTTACCATATACTTCGCTAAATTTATATCGCATGTCAGCCAATCCATAACAATAATAACTTTTGTTTTATAATTTTTGTTTTTATCTGTTATTACCTAGTTAGACTAGAGTGTCCGTGACAAATAATGTGAGATTATAGTATGTGGTTAATATGTAACTTTAGTATATATGGTTATGTAATTTATATACATGTCCTTACTTTTTCTTGCATAAAAGCCTGATACAATTCATACATAGTGATACAATCATAAAGCGCCATGGGGATCCGGTTATAGTTGTTCTATTAACCATGTGAAAGTGCCCAGGGACACCCCAAATATCAGTAGGAATATCACAAATAAGGGGCCAGATATCCCTAGCCTTGCCCAGGGAGGGAGAGATGTCCCTCTAACTGGGCGAGGTTCCTTTTTCCAGGGGAGGCGGAGTTTAATGCCGCATCACCTGAGTCAGGAGTGTTTTCATTTAAAATCGAATTTAGGCCGCTCAAATCAGCTCTGACTTCTGTCAGTGTTCTGGAAGGAATTGGAGCTGGAGTGCAATGTGTGAGGTGGTGCCAAGGTGCGCCTGATTTACCTTTGACCTGAACTGAGTGTGAAGTAACCTCCTTCACTTCGTACGGTCCAGTCCACCTGGGTTCCAGCCACTTTCTCTTGTGGACTTTAACCCTCACCCAGTCACCAACTTTTACCTTCAGTGGTGGCGTGCCTCCCGGCAGCTCCCCCTCTTGGACCTTGCGAACCTGGGTAGAGAGTGCTGCAGAGAGTTCCGTCAGTAGTTTCACATAATCGGACATTTCAATTTGTTGTACATCAAGAGCGGGCATATGACCTCCCTCCCTTGGTGGACCTTAGCTTTCAACGTCTGATTTGCGTGTTCTACCAACCTTGAGACTGGGGCGGTTCACAGATCCAAATCTGTGTGTTATGCCAAATCTCTCTTCCACCTGTCTCAGGTGTTTATTATTCATTATCGGATCTGATTTGTCGAGGAATGCCATACCCAGGTATTAGTTCTGTTTGTAGCCACTTAATGACTGACTTGCCATCTTCCCTCGCTGTTGGTATTGCCTCTACCCATTTAGAGAACCTATCTACCATAACTAAGAGATATCGTTTCCCTTGGGATACATTTTCGGCGCCCATATCGGTGTAATCTATGCTAATGTCCTGAAAACACGCATTAGGCACTGGGTATGGGCCCATTGGTGTTTGATATGGTTTCTTTGGATTGTGGTATCTGCTATGGTGGTATAAACTAGTGTGTTCGGGCTACTTCCTGTTTTAAATCGCTATTTTCTATCTTTGTATACTTAGCCCGTCCTTGGTCGAAACCAGGGATGTATTCGTGGTGCAGACACAGACTTATCTCTTGTGTCCCACCCTCGTACGGGTGTGTTATCGGAATCTGTTCAGTGATTTATATAAGCATTTTCTAAAAATGATTCGGCAATATCCTTTTGGAACAATATATTAGTAAATTCAAGCGGTTCTATAACAATTGTCAGAATAATTTTAGCACTTTGGGAAATACCAACAGCAGAAAGAGGGAAAAAGTAACCAGTCAGTATTCAGCACGGCGGCTGGTATGAGCAGTATTTGGGCTCAGCGGCCGTCAATATTACACCGTTTATATATTCACAGTATGGCTATTATTCCCCAACAAATGTTTTCTCTTTATTTAATCGTCAATATACTCCCAATCTCTGGACAGTAGAACGTCAAAACTGACTATGGTTACAAATAAATTTTTCCGACTCCACTTCATACACAACCTATTTAAAATGGGACAGTTTTCTATGCAGATTTCAGTCCATTAATACACCTGGAACCACACCTCAGACACAGCCTAAGTAATAGGTCTATGCAGATTCGGTTCAATAATAACCTGGAACCACACCTCAGACACAGCCTAAGTAATAGGTCTATGCAGATTCGGTTCATTTAATTCATGTGGTTAATAAATGCTTAGTTACCCACATATAACTTTAAAGATCCACATAGGATTGGTCAGATGTTCACACAGAACATAATCAAAAGGTTACTCACACAGAGTCAACCTAACCCGCTCACACAGAACTGGTCCAATGTTCACACAGAACATAATCAAAAGGTTACCCACACAGAGTCAACCTAACCCGCTCACACAGAACTGGTCCAATGTTCACACAGAACATAATCAAAAGGTTACCCACACAAAGTCAACCTAACCCGCTCACACAGAACTGGTCCAATGTTCACACAGAACATAATCAAAAGGTTACTCACACAGAGTCAACCTAACCCGCTCACACAGAACGGTATACAAATAAACAAAATACTCACACAGAGTAACCCTAACCCGCTCACACAGAACGGTATAAAAATAAACAAAATACTCACACAGAGTAATCCTAACCCGCTCACACAGAACGGTATAAAAATAAACAAAATACTCACACAGAGTAACCCTAACCCGCTCACACAGAACGGTATACAAATATTACCTAGTGATATAAAAATGTTCACACAGAACACACAGTCACCCTGGCCCCTCACCCCCACAGACCGCACCAATCCCCACTGTGATCAATTCAGTGTCAGGACGGTCTATCTATTCAGCACAAGATATCTTTTGAACTATGCCTACAACAGTTTAGTAACAATTTAGCAACGATTCATACTCACACTCAGTACTACTGATCAAAATTTGGTCGTACTAAAATATAATATGCAGATTTTGATTTAACAGGCTCTGCTCACCTTTTAGTTGAGCGCTCTGATCAGTTTCCTGAGGCAAGTCGAATGGTTGAAGATCTCCTGGACTGCAGGTCACTCTTCCGTCTGATTTGAACCGGGTGACTGGTCTCGCCTCTCACACCAACTTGTCATAGATCGAATTCAGATGTTGAAACCATCCTCTGCTACCAAGTTTTGTTGGTGTTTCATTTACTGGCGAGTGAGACCAAATCATGGACACTGGACAGAGTGGATCTCAGTTGTAGCAAAATGGCAGGTTTATTAAGTCAAAGATATTTTGTCCTGCAGTTTAGCGTGACACGGACCTAATCATATGGCTCTTAACCTTTCACGAACCTCAACCCCGTATCCGGGATCACCCCCCACCCCCCCCCCCCACACTGATTAGCATCGCTAGCATAGCGTCACAATTAAATAGTAGCATCTAAATATCATTAAATCACAAGTCCAAGACACCAAATGAAAGATACAGATCTTGTGAATAAAGCCACCATTTCAGATTTTTAAAATGTTTTACAGGGAAGACAAAATATGTAAATCTATTAGCTAACCACGTTAGCAAAAGACACCATTTTTCTTTGTCCACCATTTTTTCTCTCCACCAGTAGCTATCACCAATTCGGCCAAATAAAGATATTGATAGCCACTAACCAAGAAAAAACCTCATCAGATGACAGTCTGATAACATATTTATTGTATAGGATAGGTTTTGTTAGAAAAATGTGCATATTTCAGGTATAAATCCTAGTTTACAATTGCACCCACCATCACAACTCGACTAGAATAAATACACAGAGCAACGTGTATTACCTAATTACTAATCATAAAACATTTCTTAAAAATACACAACTCACAGCAATGGAAAGACACAGATCTTGTGAATTCAGACAATATTTCAGATGTTCTAAGTGTTTTACAGCGAAAACACAATAAATCGTTATATTAGCATACCACATGTGCAAACGTTACCAGAGCATTGATTCAAGCCAAAGAGAGCGATAACGTAATCATCGCCAAAATATATTAATTTTTTCACTAACCTTCTCAGAATTCTTCCGATGACACTCCTGTAACATCATATTACAACATACATATAGAGTTTGTTCGAAAATGTGCATATTTAGCCACAAAAAACCGTGGTTATACAATGACAATACTAGCAAAACTAGCCTGAAAATGTCGGCCACCATCTTTCACAGTGATCTTGTCTCATGGATAACTATTCATAAACTTGACTAAAAAAATATAAGTTGGACAGCTATCGAAAGACAAATTAGTTCTTAATGCAATCGCTGAATTACATTTCTAAAATTATCCTTACTGTGCAATACAGGGTTCGCCAAGCGAAGCTATACCAAACAAAATGGCGGAATATGCGTTTAAAATTTTTCGACAGAACAACGATTTATCATCTTAAATATTTCTTACTATGAGGTGATCTTCCATCAGAATCTTGGGCAATGTATCCTTTCTTGGGTCTAATCTTCTTTTGGTCGAAAGATGTCCTCTGTCCGTCGAAATGCCCACTAACGTTCGACCGGGACCCCGAAACGTGCCCGGCGCTTCAGAGAGCATCACATAGAAATGCCTCAAAATCGCACTAAACGGATATAAATTGCTATAAAACGGTTTAAATTAACTACCTTATGATGTTTTTAACACCTATAACGAGTAAAAACATGACCGGCGATATATTACTGGCTAAACAACAGCTTGGAAAGAGAGGAGGTCCAACGTCCTTCGTGCGTCAGGCGCAGGCAGCAAAAGAAAGCTACTTCCGGTATTTCGTGTTTTATACAGGCCCTGATTGCCCAATCGACTCCATTCAAAGCGTCACCACGTACTGACATCCAGAGGAAGACGTAGGCAGTGTCTGTTTCTCCATAGCATTTACAGGGACTTTACAACCGACCTGGGAACAGGGGCAAAGATTTCTGAAATCTCACTCCCTGTCATGAAAAGTGCTGTAGAAGGAGTTCTGTTTCACTCAGAGACAAAATTCCAACGGCTATAGAAACTAGAGAGTGTTTTCTATCCAATAATAATAATAATATGCATATTGTACGAGCAAGAATTGAGTAGGAAGCCGTTTAATCTGGAGCCCGATTTATGCTAAGTCGAAACAGCACCCCCTATATTCGCAAGAAGTTAAGGAGTCAGCTGAAAAGGATAACCTAAACAGAGATTACAGCAGATTTTATACATGGAACAATGTAGGTAGAATCTCTTCGTGTTGGTCTTCTGACTGGTCCTGAAGAGTTGGAGGCGGGTCTGCTCTGGCCATAGCAGTAGCCCCATTGGTGCACAGCAGAGTCCTCTGCTCTTGGCACCCGACCAGTAGAGATGGGAGTGAGGTGTGTGTGTTCGTGCGAGATGAAATGTTTGTGTGTGTCCAGGAGTCATGAGATAAGGGAAACTGTAACTGGCAGTTACTGTCTGGGGCTAGGGGGTTTCCTGATTAGAGGGATGTGAGCAATTACTTAAGTCAGGCGGTTTGGTTTTGGCGCTCTATAACGGTTTTGTGCGGTTAGCATCCTTGAGACACTGAAGAACCATTGTGTCAATGGGGAACCTTGTGTTGTGCAAGATCAGTCTTGTGCCTTGTCATGGGGTGTGTTGTGCAAGCTTTTAATCCTATGGTCACAAGCAGGCTCTAAAACCCTAAGGCCTCCTAATTAATGCTTAATATATGTGCTTGATATATGAGCTAGGTATATGAATATATGTATATATGACAAGAGTTTATTTCTTCATGGTTTCAGAATGTCCAGCTCTAGGGTTAGGGGTTTGGGTTAGGTTTAGGGTTAGGGGTTAATGTTAGGGTTAAGGTGTAACGGCTGTCATCCTCTTCTTCCTCTGAAGAGGTGTAGCAAGGATCGGACCAATACGCAGCGTGGTAGGTGTCCATGTTTTAATAGGGAAAACTGAACATGAACACAAATACAAAAACAATAAACGTGGACAAACCGAAACAGTCCCGTGTGGCACAAACACTGACACAGGAAACAATCACCCACAAAATACCCAAAGAACATGGCTGCCTAAATATGGTTCCCAATCAGAGACAACGATAAACACCTGCCTCTAATTGAGAACCAATCTAGGCAACCATAGACTTACCTAAACACCTAGAATGAACACAACCCCATAAATCTACAAAAAAAAACCTAGACAGTACAAACACACTAGACGAGACAAAAACACACAAACCACCCTCGTCACACCCTGACCTAACCAAAATAATAAAGAGAACAAAGATAACTAAGGCCAGGGCGTGACATAAGGTTAAGGTTATGGGGTTAGGGTTACGGGTTAGGGAAAATAGGATTTTAAATTGGAATCAACTGTTTGGTCCCCACAAGCATAAACGTCATGCTGGATTTGTACTGTTTAAAATATGTCATTTTAGGGCGTAGCCCCCCTCCAGACCAAACAGCTTGGGAAATTCCAGAACATGTCATGGCTTTAGAAGCTTCTGATAGGCTAATTGACATCATTTGAGTCAATTGGAGGTGTACCTGTGGATGTATTTCAAGGCCTACCTTCAAACTCAGTGCCTCTGCTTGAAATCATGGGAAAATCAAAAGAAATCAGCCAAGACCTCAGAAAAAAAAATTGCAGACCTCCACAAGTCTGGTTCATCCTTGGGAGCAATGTCCAAACGCCTGAAGGTACCACGTTCATCTGTACAAACAATAGTACGCAAGTATAAACACCATGGGACCAAGCAGCCGTCATACAGCTCAGGAAGGAGACGCGTTCTGTCTCCTAGAGATGAACGTACTTTGATGCGAAAAGTGCAAATCAATCCTAGAACAACAGCAAAGGACCTTGTGAAGATGCTGGAGGAAACAATTTACATGATTAACAGTGTTAAACACTGTTAAATAACACAAATATGGAAAACAATATTTTTTGTGAACAATATGCAGTAACAAGGTTGGTTGGCTATCTAGGTAGCTAGCTAGCAAACGTAGCTACATACAATAATAGAAGAGTCAATATCAGCATTTGAATTAACTACCTAGCTGTAAAATTGTCTAAACAAACTGCACTGTCAATTTATGAATCTATCTCACTGAGGTCAACTTGCAGTTTGCCTCTGCCCAGAGCGAATGCAGAGTACGTTGCTAAGGCAACAACGGCCCTTTCCCAAATATCCTACTGACACACAGGGTGCATTGCGAGATGGTACTTGAAGGAGAAACTGAGTTGAATAATTTGGTACACTGTTTAGATTAAGCACATCTAAGCGGGAATATATTCTTTGTCATGACTATATAAATGGATGGATCTTTTCTAGACAAGTATGCCCATACTATCTATTGGCTCATTTGGTGATCTGGAGTGCAGGTAATTGTTTTAAAAGCATTATGAAATGTGATAGTGTGTTATCCCCTATCTCCAGTGACGAGAACCATGTAGTTATGACAAGTTCCTACATGGGACCACTTAGAAGTTAAATCATGGGGAAATGTTTTATTTTACTCACGATAGAACACATGCTTTCACCAAATTGACAGGAGTTTCATTACTTTTATTTCTGGGGATGGATTATCCCTTTAAAAGGGGTTGTATTTACCCCAGCCTCATCCTTCAGTTGTATAACAAAACAAGTGGGCTGACATTTTGTTGTTTTTCAAATCCCAGATTGTAGCTTTGAGTCCTGCATCTCCTGCTGAGAGGAGTTAATAGTATCTGTATGAAGCCTCTACTTCAGCCAGACTCATTAGCAGCTTGGCTCCTGGATAAGAGTTGGAGAAGCATTTGGTTTTGGAATGGATAGAATGCAGACGGATAGGATATTTCCCCCGGTAACAATGCACTGTCTGTCGTAAGACACATTCTATCCCGCTTATTGTTTGCATGTAGCTGCAAGACAACCCGAGGCCCAAGTATAATTTCTCTTGATAGTTTTTTTCGCAGAGATACATATTGAGTTTTTTTGGTTTTGCTATGGCTCAGACACCAGGCTCACAATAAACACAAAAACAGTGTGACTAAACAACCCCAATAAAGGATGTAATTGTGCCGCCTCGTCCTCAAACTTTCACTTTGGGGGTGTATCTCTTGTTCTTAGTGATTAAGCTTAGCTTGGAGAGTCGCCACAAAAAGTTATGTTTTCTCTTTGTCTTATGCTTCTGGATGACGGACAATAGTGTTACACTGGCTGGTTTTAGCCTGAGGGCAATCCATTAACTTGAAACTGACAGTAACTTTGAGATGAACTTGATCTACAACCATCACACGTCTCTTCAGATCTGACTGACTTGTCTTGTGCTTGACCAGATCATTGAGTTCATCTGCCTGATTATAGATAGCCTAAAAGATCTAGCCATTAGATCCCTATGTATTTGTTATTATTCTTATGACAGGACGGTAGGAAGCAAGTAGGCTAGGGAGACAGAAAAGGAATGGCACAGATGACTGAGTCACATCTCGAAATCCTGTCGCCAAGATGGCATGTGTGGTCCGGAGTCGAGACTTATCGCTTGACCAGACTCCAACTTAGATAGCCTGCAGGCATTCTAATAACTCTGAAAATACTTTGAGATAAACTTTATACCAACTTCTAAAACACATCTACACAGTGGTTAACTTGGGATGAAAGAAGTGCAGGAGCTGTCCATGACTTCTCCATGACGTTGAACCAAATGTTCCTGACTATTATTATAGCCTACATGAAAAAGTAAGCATTATTGACACTGGAAGGCTGCTCTGTCTGATCCCATGCAGACCTACCATCTCCTGTTGTTGTGCCCTTGATCAAGGAACTTAACCCCCCAACAAAGTGGAACTGTATTGTTAGTCACATGTTGTCAACACGTGGTCAATCCTCCATCTGGAGAGCTCCTGGGTGTTCAGGCTTGGCTTTTGTTCCAGCCCTGAAACACCCAAGTCTGCTTATCAAGGTTCTGTTGAGCAGCTGATGTTTAGGCTACAATGTGGTTAGACCAGGGCTTGAACAAACGCCTACAAACCCAGTAGCTATCCTGGAGGATGGTTGCCACCCTTGATATCAAATATTGCAACATTACAACCAAATACTTTTATTCATAACACTATTCCCTCATTCAATGAATCAGGGATCAAATAGATAAGTAGGCTACTTCAAAGCAAGTTATCTAACTAGACATGCTTATATAGCCTACAGCATTAGGCTAAACTATTAATGTTTCAGGGGAGATCTATGGACAGCAAGTTATTTGTCAATTAAGATATTCTTATAATATTCTTTAGCGTTGTTGCAAAAGGGGAGGTTGCTTGCAAGTTTATGGTGTATTGCTATTTGAACTGTATTGATGTGGGGTGATACTATTAACATGTTGCCGGGAAGATTCATACCCTCTGCACTCTCCAGTGGGAGGTAATACAGATTATTGCAAATCCTCTAATGTTGATGACTGGGTTCTTTCTTGGAAATTGTTTCTATGAAGTTGCCGTTAAATTGCACTGCCATTTTTATTGTATCAGGTATTATTGGTTGGGTTACCCCTGTGCTGTGATGGGTGTTTTATATGGTGTGTCTTATCTTTTCTCTCTACTGGCTATCTGGCAAACAGGCTACACTCTAGGCAGTCTCTTCTGCTGATGTGTGTGGGTCTGGTAGTGGGTAGTGGTACTCTATCCTACTCTTTTCCTTTCGGCAGCAGTGTTGCCAAATGAGCGACTTTGTTGCTATATTTAGCGAGTTTTCAGACCCCTCTAGCGACACATTTTCAAAAAAGCGACTAGCGACAAATCTAGCGACTTTTTCTGGTGTTATTGGAGACTTTTGGAGACTCTGAAATCAAATCAAATCAACGTTTATTTGTCACGTGTGTCATGCCCTGACCTTAGAGATCCTTATTATTCTCTATGGTTGGTTAGGTCAGGGTGTGACTCGGGTGGGAAAATCTATGTTTTCTATTTCTTTGTGTTTTTGGCTCAGTATGGTTCCCAATCAGAGGCAGCTTTCTATCGTTGTCTCTGATTGGGGATCATATATAAGTTGTCATTTTCCTTTTGGGGGTTGTGGGATCTTGTTTTCTGTATAGTTTATTTGCCTTACAGAACTGTGCACTTTAGTTTTTGTCGTTGTTATTTTGCTTTTGGTGTCATCAATAAAAAGAACGATGTACGCCTACCACGCTGCACCTTGGTCCGGTCATTCCACAAACGAGAGCCGTAACAGAAGATCCCACCAAAAACAGACCAAGCAGCGTGCTCAGGATGAGTGGACATGGGAGGAGATCATGAATGGAGAAGGACCCTGGACGCGGGTAGGAGAGTATCGCCGTTCAAGGGAGCAGCTGGAGGCAGCGAAAGCAGAACGGTGACGATACGAGGAATTAGAGCAACGGAGCAAGCACGAGAGGCAGCTCCAAAAAATATTTGGGGGAGGCACACTGGGAGATTGGCGGAGTCAGGTTTTAGACCTGAGCCAACTCCCCGTGCTTACTGTGGGAGAGTGTGACTGGTCAGGCACCGTGTTATGCGGTGATGCGCACTGTGTCTCCAGTGCGCATTCACAGCCCGGTGTGCTCTGTGCCAGCTCCTCGCAGTTGCTGTGCTAGAGTGGGCATCCAGCCAGGACGGATTGTGCCGGCTCAGCGGTCCTGGTCTCCAGTGCGTCTCCTCGGTCCAGAATATCCTGTGACAGCTCTACGCACGGTATCCCCAGTTCGCCAGCACCACCCAGTGCGGCCTGTGCCAACTCCTCGCACTTTCCGTGCTACAGGGGGTATTCAGCCAGGACGCGTTGTGCCAGCTCTGCGCTCCAGACGTCCGGTGCGCCTCCACCGTCCAGTGTATCTTGCGCCGGAGCCGGAGCCGGAGCCCAGGCCGGAGCCTCCAGCGAAGATCGGTGGTTCGGTTCCTCCAGCAGTGTTCTACGGTCCGGAGTCCCTGACGACGATCTACGGTCCGGAGTCGGCGACAACGATCTAAATCTGCACCAGTGGAAAGCTGGGATTCCCCTCCATTAAACAGTAGCCATGTTGTAGCGGTATTATTAGAGAGGGGTAAAGATAAAGATTTTGTTCGTTTTTTTTATTTTTTATGTAAGCCAGGGCGGCATCAGCCAGCGGCGACTTCCCGAATGCCCGATTCATTTGCAGTCTGGACTCGGAGGGGAGAACATCTCCTGCTCTGACTACAGATGGGAGGGACTACTGCGCGAGGACTGGGCCGCCTGTGAGTGCTTTGGGACGGGGGCGGGGCCCATGGCAGCACCCGCTGCTCGTTGACAAGAGTAAGAACAATACGTGAAGAGGGCACGACAAAGCCTATTCCCACTCAGGAAACTAAAAGGATTTGGCATGGGTCCTGAGATCCTCAAAAGGTTCTACAGCTACAACATCAAGAGCATCCTGACTGGTTGCATCACCCAGGATCACCTGGGGGGGGGGGGGGGGGTCAGAACACAGACAGGTTTTATTCAGCATTAATAACATCCATAACAATAGGATCATCAGGAGAACTTCACCCCTATAGACAGACAAGAAGTCTCAGGGGAACTTCACCCCTATAGACAGACAAGAAGTCTCAGGGGAACTTCACCCCTATTGACAGACAAGAAGTCTCAGGGAAACTTCACCCCTATAGACAGACAAGAAGTTTCAGGGGAACTTCACCCCTATAGACAGACAAGAAGTCTCAGGGGAACTTCACCCCTATAGACAGACAAGAAGTCTCAGGGGAACTTCACCCCTATAGACAGACAAGAAGTCTCAGGGGAACTTCACCCCTATAGACAGACAAGAAGTTTCAGGGGAACTTCACCCCTATAGACAGACAAGAAGTCTCAGGGGAACTTCACCCCTATAGACAGACAAGAAGTTTCAGGGGAACTTCACCCCTATATACAGACAGGAAGTCTCTATGGTCCATGGGAAGTGGATGGAAACACGTCACAGGAGGCTGCTGATAATGGCCAGAATGGAGCAAATGGAATGGCATCAAATACCTGGAAACCATGTGTTTGATGTATTTGATACCATTCCACTGATTCCACTATAGTCATTACCACAAGCGTGTTCTCTCCAATTAAGAAGCCACGACCTCCTGTGAAACACGTTCAGGTATTATTCTCCATCCAAGGTCTGTTTATAAGGCCTATCTACAGAGCATTGTCATTCATCCACAGAAGGTAAACGTCAAGCAGGTAGTGGAGAATTAATTACAGTAAAACTACATTCAGGAGAAAAGGGGCTTTAATACAATTTGATCATTAAATGTCCATGACATTTACACAAAGTCTTTGACCGAGCCATGAACCTAATCCAGTGTAATAAGATTTTTTTTTATATACTTTGTTTTTATTGTAGGAACACAAAGAAAGTACAAATAAAGTAAAATAAAAGAACAAAAATGATCTGGCAGTTACAGTGCACTTCATACCTTCATCATCATATTAGTTACATTAGCATCTTTGAATTAGACCTTTTCCAAGTATGAAACCCATTTCTCCCAGTATTCCTGACCTCTCTCCTGTTGAGTTCTTAAAGCAAAGGTCATACGCTCCATGTGGTGTATTTCTTCTACAATGTCTATCCATTGTGTCACTGTGGGAGGGTCTTTTTGTAGCCATTTCCTAGTGATAGCCTTTTTACTGGCTGCCAGTAGGACCTTCAAGAGGTACTTTTCTCTATTGTGTAAGTTATCTGGTATTTCACCCAAGTACAAAGAAATGAATGTTTGTTCTATGTCAAATCCCATTATTTTTCCAATGTTAGATCTTATTTCTCCCTAGTAAGTTTCGATTGCGGGGCAGGACCAAAAGATATGAGAGTGGTCCGCCCTCAATAGACCACATTCTCTCCAACAAGGGTGTGGTGAGCCAGTCTGTTTTGATTTCAGTTTAGGTGTTATGAAGAAACGTATAACATTCTTCCAACAGAATTCTCTCCATGACCTTGAGTTGGTGGAGCTTTGTTGAGTCTCTAATATGTTCAACCATGTTTCATCAGTTATTTCAATGTTAAATTCCTCCTCCCATTTCTTTTTAATATAGTTTGTAGAATGTTTCTTTGAGGATTGAATACCCAAGTAGAGATTTGAAATCGTTTTTTTGTTACTCCCCAAGTTGTATGCGTTAGTGAATACTTGGATTAATTTTGGAGGTGCTCGAGGGTCAGTCACTTTTATCTCCCTTAAGAAATAGTGTCGGACTTGTAGGTATCTGTAAAAATCTTGTTTATCCAAGCCATGTTTTTTACTTAAGTCCTGGAAGTTATCTAGGTTCCCATTCCTTATAATTGTACTGAATGATGTGATGCCTTTCTGCGTCCATTGTTTAAATCTGCTGTCCTGAGTTGCAGGGATGAAGCTGGGGTCGTATGCGGGCCAACTCAGCAGTTTGATCTCTCTGTCTAAATTATTTTGCTTAACTACCCTAAACCATGTCTTCAGAGAGAAATTAATCCACTGATTTTGTCTATTGTATATTTCTTTTACCATGTCCTTATTTCCCAAAACTGACTGTATGGGTATCTCTGTCAAAGTAGTCTCGATGTCTTTCCATTTGGATTCGTATTCTGAATTGCACCAACAAACCAGGGGTCTCAATTGGGCTGACACATAATAATCTTTTAGGTTTGGTAAGGCCATACCCCCACAGTTTTTTGGTAATTGTAATGTTGTATATCTAGTTCTTGGTCTCTTACTGTTCCAGATAAACCTTGATATCCGTTTATCCCATTCCCTAAACTGTTTAGGTGGGATTTCTATGGGCAGTGATTGGAACAAATACAATAACCTCGGCAGGATGTTCATTTTGATTGTTTCAATTCTACTACTAAGATCTAAGGGAAGTGAGTTCCACCTGTCTAGGTCATCATATATTTTCTTGTTGATGTGATCGTAATTCATGCAATAAAGTTTGGGTGTATCTTTTGGTAGGTATACTCCAAGATATTTAATGGATGAAGAGGTCCAGGTGAAGTTATACCTATTCTTCAGCTCTTCCTGTGGGGTATAATTATATACTAGGGCTTGGGTCTTGTGTACGTTAAGCACATACCCTGAATATGTTCCAAATGTTTGTAGAACATCCATCAATCTAGGTATGCTTGAGCCTGGGTCTTTAAGGAATAACAGAACGTCATCCGCATACATGCTTATCTTATGTTCACTGTCTCTTATTGTTATTCCCTCTAAGGTTGGGTCCTGTCTTATTGCCTGTGCTAATGGTTCGAGGTACAAGGAGAAGAGCGTGGGTGAAAGATTACAGCCTTGTCTTGCCCCTCGCTCTAATTTTATCGTTCGTGTCAAATGTCCATTTATCTTTATTCTAGCGGTCGGACATGAATACAGTGTTTTGATGCACTGTATCACTTCTTTGTTGAAACCAAATCTTTCCATAACTTGGAATAGGTAATCCCATCCCACTGAATCAAATGCTTTTTCTGCATCTAGACTGATTAATATTGCACTTGTCTTATTCTGAGTAATGTGGTCCATGACATGTAGTGTTCTCCTTATATTGTCCTGTGTCTGCCTATTTTGTATGAAACCAGTTTGATCTCCGTCAATCAATTCTGGGATTATGTTCTCCATTCTTTTGGCTATTATTGATGCATATAGTTTATAATCTGTGTTAAGAATTGCGATAGGTCTATATGAACTGCATTCTTTCTTATCTTTACCCTCTTTTGGGATTACTGATATGATGGCCTCTCTCCATGACGGTGGGAGACCACCCTCCCTCAGAGTCCAGTTAAAACAGGCCTTAAGTAGAGGTGTTAGTTGTTCTCTGAAGGTCTTGAACCATTCTGAAGGGAAGCCATCAGTGCCTGGAGACTTGTTGACTTTTTGTTGAGATATTGCTTTATTAATTTCTTCGGTGGATATTTCTAAAGTTAGTCTATCATTTTGCTCTGTCCCAATTGAGGGGAGATCAAGTGAGTTCAAAAAGTGCTCTATTGTCTGTGCATCTGCCTTCTCTGGTTGCTTGTACAGATTTGTGTAATATGATTCAAATGCATTCTGTATTTCATCTAATTTGCATGTGATCTTTTTTGTTTTGGGGTCTTGTATTTTAAAAATGGTATTCTGTGCTTGTTGTTTCCTGAGTCTCCATGCTAGTAATTTGGTTGCCTTTGAGCCTGCTTCATAATATCGTTGTTTCAGGAACCTAAGCTTTTTCTCTACCTCTTCTCTATAAATCTGGTCAATTTCCTGTTTTACCTTTTGAATCTCTCGTAATATAAGAGGGTCTTTGTATTGACTATGAGATCGTTCTAAGTTTCTTAGGGTTTCCTGTAATTTCAGCAGTTTCTGTGCTTTAATCTTTTTCTTGAGAGACGATGTGGCTATGATTTTTCCTCTAATAACCGCCTTAGCTGCATCCCACAGTATAGCAGGAGATACTTCCCCATTATCATTATTCTCCAGATAGATGTTCAATTCTGTCTTTATTGATTCCTTGAATGCTGGATCATTCAGCATGCTTGTATTAAGTCTCCATGTAGTATTTCTTGGTTTGCTATCAAGGTGTAGAGTGAGGTAAACTCCATTATGATCTGATAAGTCGCTCTGCCCGATCCTACAATCCTTAAGCCTGTGTCTATCTGCACTGTACATAAAAAAGTAGTCTAACCTGGAGTATTCAGTGTGGCGGGCTGAGTAAAAAGTATATTCCTTATCGGTCTTGTGGGTGTCACGCCATACATCGAGCAGTCCTAGATCCTGCAGTATCCTATTGATCTTTTTGGCAACTAGGCTCATTTTCCTATTTTGATTTGTGCTGTCCAATTTTGAGTTTAGAATTGTGTTAAAATCCCCTCCACAGATAAGAGTGCCAGTGGTTTCTGTGGCAATTAAATCAAACACCTTCCTATAGAAGACCATGTCACTCCCTGGGGGTGCGTATTCATTAAATAATGTAACTTCCTTGTTATCCAGTTTACATTTAACAAGTATAAATCTACCCTCCTTGTCTTTTATTTCTGACATAAACTCAAAATTAACTGAATTTGGGATCAAGATTGCAACTCCCCTTCTACCCATTTTGTAAGAAGAAAAAAAAGTGTTCCTATATCCCATTTTCTTGAGTTTCTCGTGTTCAGGTGTGGATAAGTGAGTTTCCTGCCAGAATAGTATGTCAACTCTCTCCCGTTTCATCTTTGCTATTACCTTACTTCTCTTGATGGCACTCCCCAGTCCGTTTACATTGAGACTTATGACCTTAAATTCCCGATGATGCATCGATATAAATAAAAAAAAAACTGTGCACCATATCTGCCTGCTTATCATGAACCTAAAAATGAACGAAAATTCAAGAACGATAATAAAGTAAACCAAAGTGGGAAAGTACTTTGGTATTTGGACTCCCATGTCAGAGGACTGTCTCTTGCCTCTGGGGTTTGAGGGGATGAGCCTGTCCGCAGGATGGGCCCCTCGCTCAGATATGAAAATGCGTGACGTAGTCACAAACAAGACCTGGTGGAAGCGAAAATAATAAGGGCGCCTATTTCGTCGCTTATACACATCGGTTAATTACAAGTGAAAACTATATCGGTCATGCGTGCATATCATGAATCCTCCCCTTGATATGCCCTTCTGTCGCCCCGTTGTCAATGTGTCATTAATCCTTAGCTAATATATATGTTATTAACGTGACGCTACTTAATGTGTTCATAAAGGACACATGCTTTTGGGTACTCACCCTTGTTCAGCATTGGGGGAAAATAGGGGAGATATTTTATCTATTGCAATGTCAACCGTAACAACCCAAAGTCTTAACAGCTGCGGTAACTATTAATTCTGTTAAATCCGATTCAGTGTCTTTCATCTTCCCGTTGGAAATGCCTGAGTCTCTCTCGGATGTGAACGTCCTCTCGCCGAGATGGTTTCCCTCTTTCTCCATGACCTTGCTTGTTGACAACGATCCATGGGAGAGCCTGCTCGAGTCTTTCCGCTGGTGATGTCGCCTTTCTCCTGGCGGTATACTCCACTGGGAAGCCCCTTGACTTCAGGTCTTCAGCCGCCTCGTCTGCATGCTCGTATGTAACCGGGCCATTTTTCAGAAATACCCGCTTTTTTGCCGGGTATGGTGTTTGGAAGCGAATACCCTTCTCTTTAAGTGCTTTCTTAATGGGGGTGTATTCTTTCCTTCTTTTCAGTATCTCTCCCGCGTAATCATGATCAAAGAACACTCGTTGGCCTTGGAAGTTAACAGGTTTTTTCCAGGTAGCATGTAAAACTTTCTCTTTGACTGAGAATTTTAGGAACCGTACTACTATGGATCTTGGTGGGGCGCCGCTGGGGGGTTTTGAGGCCAGAGCTCGGTGTGCTCTCTCGATTCCCAGGTCAGTGTCGTCGTCAAGTATGTCCTTGAATAGACCCTCCACGAAGTTGGGCATAGAGTCTTTTTCTGCGCCCTCTACTACGTTATAAAGTCTAATGTTGTTTTGACGTGAGAAACCTTCGAGTTCTGTTACTTTTGCCTGTAGTGCATGTTGGCTTTTCAGTGACTGTTCAAGTATTTCCTTGACTGCGAAGTTCCATGTGTCCGTTTCCCCAATGCGCTGTTCTGCGTCCCCCATTCTTGTAGATATGCTGTGAAGTTCTAATTTGTTTTCTTCCAGTTTCTGGTTAATGTCCTTCTTGAACTCATTTAGTTCTTTTCTTACATCTTCTCGAAGTTCCTCTCGTAAGCCTGTGAGCGCCTCGCGCAATTCCTCCTTCATCACCTCACAAAATGAGGGTTCTTTTGCTGCTGCTATCTTATTTGCGCTAGCATTAGCCATTTCGGGTTCTTCGACGATTATATCTTCTGCTGTCTTGTTACGGGCTGTTGTTGTAGCTCCGCGACCTTTTCCTGTTTTCCCCTTTTCCATTTTGCGTAAGTTATTATAATGCTCAGAGTAAATACTTGAATTTGGGGGGGAAATTCCCAACCGATGTGCAGTACGAAAAACTAGGCAGCCATTTCCTAAGTTGCGTCACCGGAAGCCCAGTGTAATAAGATTTGAGTCAACGTTTACACACTTCCAGCCTTGACTGCTCAATGGGTCGGCTTTTCTTTCGTCTCAGCCAGAACATATGAAATCAATATTACACATTTAGTAACAGCAAGGTGCCGGCCTAATATGAATTTTGCAGATTAGTAGTATATAACTGCATTTTCTAATACATTCCTATCCAATGCATGAATCCTTTCTGAATAGGTTGAGAAGGTGGTACGACTGTAAGAGACTGTTTGGTGTGTTGGTTTGAAAGGTTGAGCCCTTGAGATAGATGAGGAAGTTCTAAAACATAAACACAGCTTACAGTACTGTATATTAGTCCCCTGAGGCTCCTATACATTACTTTCCAGGTAAAACGAATCAAAATATGACTGTTGTCCACCTCCCTGAGAGAGTAGGCAGTTCTAA
Organism: Salvelinus namaycush; assembly: GCF_016432855.1. Lineage (NCBI taxonomy): Eukaryota > Metazoa > Chordata > Actinopteri > Salmoniformes > Salmonidae > Salvelinus > Salvelinus namaycush. Next base: position 29,607,600 of record NC_052328.1, read on the forward strand.
ACATAGGTCGGAATATTACACAGACAAGCAGATTGTTATTTTCTTCCTGATGAAACCTTGTTTATAACAGGCATAAACAGAGGAGTAAAGACAGCCCTGGCCCGAGACAATGCCTGAGAATAGTAGTGCATTGGCGCACACACACACACAAACACAAACACACACACACACACACACACACACACACACACACACACACACACACACACACACACACACACACACACACACACACACACACACACACACACACACACACACACACACACACAGTGTAGAGGATACGGTGTAGAGGATACAAAAAGTGTTATAAAGCCTCCCAGGCCACCAAACAACTCGTTAGAGGACTGTGTTGGGTAATTGGACATTCATTATGTTTTTGTTTTTTATTAAACTGTTTGCTAGCTTCAAATAATACCATTGTCTAACGTCAAACGGTGTTAACAAGGTTGTGAAGACAGTGGGCATTGTTGGCACAGCAACTGAATCTCTAAATGGCTGGGAATCTACCAACCTAGGAACAGACTGGGGACAAAATCGATGCAGTAAAATTGGGGTTAGCTGGGGTTTGTCCGCAAAACAAAACACAATCAGAATTCTATTTTGAAAACGTACTCTCTAATTGAGATAATAACTGTATTCTAAGAAGACAGAGAAAAAGCAATTAAATGATAGACGGTCCTATTAAATTAAAAGTTTATTCTAGACAAAAACAACTTTTGATTAAAACCCAAAACTTTCCATAATTTTCATATACACAAGGAGGGATATCACATCACATATTTTCAGATATGATTAGTCCAGGTGTGAAAGTAGTGCAGAACAATGTAAATTAGAGAAGCATTTCACTGTCATGAAGCAGACATCAAATTGACTTTGATGTCTGCTAATGATGAACTGCAGACACATCGTCTATCTATATTATTGTGTAGGTTAATTAAAACAGAAGGGATATATTAATGCTTCATTACGCTATTCATAGTGTTTGGGTCCACACTTATTGGACTAAATGAACAAAGGAGCTCTGAGGGACAGTTCATACACTGTAACTGCGTCCCAAATGGCACCCTATTTGCTATATTGCATTACTTATAGTGCACTAAAGTAGTGCAATATGTAGAGAATAGGTGGCCATTTGTGAGGAAACCTTTGAGTCAACTTTCATGGCTGCTTCTCGAGGCTAAGAGCCTCCAGAAAAGGCTCAACCCCCAGCATGTACAAAACCTGATTCAAAACCAGAACCTGTTTATGTCTGTGATTGCACACTACCATGATAGATTGATTGCATTTGAATAGCGCCACTCACTGATTCTCCAAACACTAACACCATATGTTGGAAACTCAAAACAATCACACAGCATATCATCTATTTGAACTTCACAATCCAATTGTTTAGTTTTTGTCCACCTTTTCAAAAACAAACACTTGCATTACTGCCGGTAAACAATTCAGTCTGCCTCCTGTGACTGTGAGGGTTATTGCCATGCAAAGGGATTTATTATACCACCGTAAAGGGGTGGGAATAGATCAATATAGTAACATGAATGTTGGTCAACTTTAATAGTATTTTATTTTCTGTATTGAAAAAAATATCTTCCTATATACAGTGGGGCAAAAAAGTATTTAGTCAGCACCAATTGTGCAAGTTCTCCCGCTTAAAAAGATGAGAGAGACCTGTAATTTTCATCATAGGTACACTTCAACTATGACAGACAAAATTAGAAAAAAAATCCAGAAAATCACATTGTAGGATTTTTAATGAATTTATTTGCAAATTATGGTGGAAAATAAGTATTTGGTCAATAACAAAAGTTTATCTCAATACTTTGTTATATACCCTTTGTTGGCAATGACAGAGGTCAAACGTTTTCTGTAAGTCTTCACAAGGTTTTCACACACTGTTGCTGGTATTTTGGCCCATTCCTCCATGCAGATCTCCTCTAGAGCAGTGATGTTTTGGGGCTGTTGCCAACCTTCTTTGACATGAGATCTACTTTGCCAGCCTGATGAGATCTACCAGTATCTAAATCTAAACCAATCAACAAAAGTATAAAACACAACAAACCACTGAGTATGGACCTGCCGTTATGATACCTATTTGATACCCAAATATAATGTGGACCAATAACATGTTTTCCACAAATAAATACAACTCATTTCACTTCCTACCTTAGTGTGACTTTTGGCATTGGGTGGAGGCAAGTAGCTTCTCATAGTCAGGGCTGTAAGCAGCTTGTTGCAAGTCTCATGCAGGCCACAAGGTGGTCATCAGTTATAGTAGATCTGTACTAGGACTTTATTATCTTCATGTGAGAAAATGCAGACTCACAGAGGTAGGCTGATCCACAAAGGGCTGATAAGTTGAGAGCACATCTTCTTATGTTGGGATACTTCTCCTCCAGCAGCAGCTCCCAGAACTCTTCCTTCATCTCAGTGGTTGCCCTGGATTTCAGCTGAATGTCATTTTGAAGGGTGAGAATTTCAGTTTCGGCTATAGTTGTGTCCAACTGAAAAAGTGATCCCATTTTGGAGGATTTTGACTTCCACATGTATGTCTCTGCCTAAAGGAAAGCACATATAAGTGGCAATAGGCTCCTGTGATGCAAAGTCAGTGAAACGACTGTCAAACTCAGATAAGATGCTCTGGACTTGCTCCACCTAACGTCCACTGTCAAGCTGTGCTGTATCCTTGCCCTGATGTTCAAGTTCTGAATGCATGTGTTGAAAGAAGTGCAGGTCCTCACGTTGCAGCTTTCTTGTGAGCAGTTGTCGTATGCATTTAAAAGTGTTCACAGAGCTGATCATGTCGATTACGTTTGCCTTTTCCTTGCAGCTCTGCATTCAGTTCATTAAGCATGTAAGTTAGGTCAGTGAGAAAATATAAATCCAGGAGCCACTGTGTGTCCTCTAGCTGTGCATATTCTGCATGTTTGGAGACCTTGAGAAACTCCTTGGTTTCAGGCAACAACTCACTGAATCTCCCTAAAAATGTACCTCGGCTCAGCCACCGCACATCCGTGTGCAGCAGCAGGTGTGTTGTGTGCACGCTTCAGTCTCTTTTAAGTGAGCGCGAAATAGCCTCCACTGTAGGCTTCTTGCTTGAATAGAACACACAATCTTCATTGCAACATCCATTACCTCTTTCATGTTTAACATCTTCCCGCACAAAGCTTTCTGATAAATTACGCAGTGATTGTCACGTTCTGACCATAGTTCTTGTGTGTTTTACTTGTTTTAGTGTTGGTCAGGACGTGAGCTGGGTGGGCATTCTATGTTGTGTGTCTAGTTTGTCTGTTTCTATGTTTGGCCTAATATGGTTCTCAATCAGAGGCAGGTGTTTTGTGTTGTCTCTGATTGGGAATCATATTTAGGTGGCTTGTTTTGTGTTGGGGTTTGTGGGTGGTTGTTTCCTGTCTTTGTGTTCATTTCACCAGAGAGGACTGTTTCGGTTTGCCACGTTTGTTATTTTTGTATTTTGTAAGTGTTCACGTTATCGTCTGTCATTAAATCATGTTGAGCACTAACTACGCTGCGTCTTGGTCCGATCCCTGCTACACCTCCTCTTCAGACGAAGAGGAGGAAGGCTGCCATTACAGTGATAACTAAGAAAGTCCGGGAAAGAATCATCTCGTACGCACAACGCAACGAACCAACTAATGTGGCCTACCATAGCTGTTGCCCCATCTGTAGTAATGGAGACAAGCTTACAAAAGGGCAGTTGGAATTTGTTAGCAAACTCCATAAAATCTTGAACAATATCTTTGCCCCTTTTATGTCTTTTCAGTGGCAAAATGGCGACTAGTTCCTCCTTTGTACTCATGTTGTCAAATGCCATTCTGATGAAAATGCATAACTCTACCACATCCACCATATATGTGGACAGTTACAGTTCATATAAGGAAATCAGTCAGTTGAAATAAATTCATTAGGCCCTAATCTATGGATTTCACATGACTGGGCAGGGGTGCAGCCATGGATGGGCCTGTAAGGGTATAGGCCCACCCACTTGGGAGCCAGGCCTACCCATTGGTCGAGACAGGCCCAGTCAATCCAAATGAGGTTTTCCCCACAAAAGGGCTTTATTACAGACAGAAATACTCCTCAGCACCCCCTCAGATGATTCTGGCGGTGAAGAAGCCAGATGTGGAGGTCCTAGGCTGGCGTGGTTACACATGGTCTGAGGTTGTGAGACTGGTTGGAAGTATTGCCAAATTCTCTAAAACGACGTAGAGAAATTAATATTAAATTCTCTGGCAACAGCTCTGGTGAACATTCCTGCAGTCAATATGCTAATTATACGCGCCCTCAAAACTTGAGACATCTGTGATATTGCGTTGTGTGACAAAACTGCCCATTTTAGAGTGAACTTATTGTCCCCAGCACAAGGTGCACATGTGTAAGGATCATGCTGTTTAATCAGCTTCTTGATATGCCACACCTGTCAGGTGGATGGTTTCACAAACAGGGATGTAAACAAATTTGTGCACAACAATTGAGAGAAATAATCTTTTTGTGTGTATGGAACATGTCTGGGATCTTTTATTTCAGCTCATGAAATATGGGACCTACACTTAACATGTTGCATTTATATTTTAGTTCAGTGTATATACAGTGGGGAGAACAAGTATTTGATACACTGCCGATTTTGCAGGTTTTCCTACTTACAAAGCATGTAGAGGTCTGTCATTTTTTTATCATAGGTACACTTCAACTGTGAGAGACGGAATCCAAAAAAAAATCCTGAAAATCACATTGTATGGTTTTTAAGTAATTAATTAGCATTTTATTGCATGACATAAGTATTTGATACATCAGAAAAGCAGAACTTAATTTTTGGTACAGAAACCTTTGTTTGCAATTACAGAGATCATACATTTCCTGTAGTTCTTGACCAGGTTTGCACACACTGCAGCAGGGATTTTGGCCCACTCCTCCATACAGACCTTCTCCAGATCCTTCAGGTTTCGGGGCTGTCGCTGGGCAATACGGACTTTCAGCTCCCTCCAAAGATTTTCTATTGGGTTCAGGTCTGGAGACTGGCTAGGCCACTCCAGGACCTTGAGATGCTTGTGTTACTAATGGTTTTCTTTGAGACTGTGGTCCCAGCTCTCTTCAGGTCATTGACCAGGTCCTGCCGTGTAGTTCTGGGCTGATCCCTCACCTTCCTCATGATCATTGATGCCCCACGAGGTGAGATCTTGCATGGAGCCCCAGACCGAGGGTGATTGACCGTCATCTTGAACTTCTTCCATTTTCTAATAATTGCGCCAACAGTTGTTGCCTTCTCACCAAGCTGCTTGCCTATTGTCCTGTAGCCCATCCCAGCTTTGTGCAGGTCTACAATTTTACCCCTGATGTCCTTACACAGCTCTCTGGTCTTGGCCATTGTGGAGAGGTTTGAGTCTGTTTGATTGAGTGTGTGGACAGGTGTCTTTTATACAGGTAACGAGTTCAAACAGGTGCAGTTAATACAGGTAATGAGTGGAGAACAGGAGGGCTTCTTAAAGAAAAACTAACAGGTCTGTGAGAGCCGGAATTCTTACTGGTTGGTAGGTGATCAAATACTTATGTCATGCAATAAAATGCTAATTAATTACTTAAAAATCATACAATGTGATTTTCTGGATTTTTGTTTTAGATTCCGTCTCTCACAGTTGAAGTGTACCTATGATAAAAATTACAGACCTCTACATGCTTTGTAAGTAGGAAAACCTGCAAAATCGGCAATGTATCAAATACTTGTTCCCCCCACTGTATATATATATATATATGATCTTAAAACCACTTAGTGGGTTGAGGACAATTTGACCTGAAATTGACTCTAATTACAATAATTTGATTTATCTGAACTTGGTCAGAGAAGGAGCAAATCTGGATAGAACACCATCCTTGAACCATAAACAGGCTCTCCTTTCTATCCCATAACCATCATCTTCATCAATATTTCAATGCAGCTATGGGATACATGGGGGGTTAAATGTTCTCTTATCAACGTCCTATATATAGTCTAATGATTATTGAGTGATGACGCATGCCAGCGCGCGATGCAGCGGTTGTGTAGTAGCCTGGGAGAGCTAGCATGGCACAACTGGAGCCTCCACACGGAGAGAGGAATAGGCTACTCACGCATTATCGCACACGTCTCGGGTGGTGCACAGGACACAGCCGGGGTTTTATCACGACTTATCGCTTCAATAAGTCTCTAATAAGGACACCGCTCTGCCTAAATAAAGGTGAAATAAATTAGCCAGACAGCAAATGAAATAATAGTAATCCGTCACTTACTATGGGGGATACGAAAATAACTCCAGAGGCCCTGCAAGAGCTACTTTACCGTTATAATTTAACGCGTCAGGACTTTATTGAAATCTACAAAATCCAACCGCTGGTTTATACGCCTGAGCTTCCACCTGGAGCCAAGACAGCGTTCGTGATTGTGTACGCGGTTATTTTCTTGCTGGCACTACTTGGAAATAGTTTGGTTGTTTACATCGTGGTGAGAAAGCGGGGAATCCAAACTGCCACGAACATCTTCATTTGTTCTCTAGCAGTGAGCGACCTCCTGATTTCGTTCTTCTGCATCCCGTTCACTTTACTGCAGAACATCTCATCCGAGTGGCTGGGAGGTGAGAGAGTATTATCTATCTGTGTTTTATGAAGTGATTCACTTATAAATTGAGCCTATTTGGTAAAAAGTCGCCTAACATGAATTCTGGATGGTTAGGCCTATTATGATAATGGGAGAGCCACGACTTTCAAAACCACAGCTATTGAGTCATCTACAATTTGGTGCATCACCTTATAAAATAAATTCAAAATCGAAGATTTAATATAACTTCATTTACTTTTTTCTCAGGGTAATATAACCTATTTCGTTCACTACAGACAACCCAATAATAACTAAGGCTTTACAGTTTGCTGTTATAAGTTCTGACTACATAACAAATAGTGTGAGAAAGCAGAGGTAAAGTGGAGGCTACTAAACATTCACACTAAAAACCAATGGCTCCATGGGGTTTCAAATCTGTGGCTCTATGGGGTTTCAAATCTGTGGCTCCATGGGGTTTCAAAGCTGTGGCTCCATGGGGTTTCAAAGCTGTGGCTCTATGGGGATTCAAATCTGTGGCTCTATGGGGATTCAAATCTGTGGCTCTATGGGGATTCAAATCTGTGGCTCCATGGGGTTTCAAATCTGTGGCTCTATGGGGATTCAAATCTGTGGCTCTATGGGGATTCAAATCTGTGGCTCTATGGGGTTTCAAAGCTGTGGCTCCATGGGGTTTCAAATCTGTGGCTCTATGGGGATTCAAATCTGTGGCTCTATGGGGATTCAAAGCTGTGGCTCTATGGGGTTTCAAAGCTGTGGCTCCATGGGGTTTCAAAGCTGTGGCTCCATGGGGTTTCAAATCTGTGGCTCCATGGGGTTTCAAATCTGTGGCTCCATGGGGTTTCAAATCTGTGGCTCTATGGGGATTCAAAGCTGTGGCTCTATGGGGTTTCAAATCTGTGGCTCTATGGGGATTCAAAGCTGTGGCTCTATGGGGTTTCAAATCTGTGGCTCCATGGGGTTTCAAATCTGTGGCTCTATGGGGTTTCAAATCTGTGGCTCTATGGGGATTCAAAGCTGTGGCTCCATGGGGATTCAAAGCTGTGGCTCCATGGGGTTTCAAATCTGTGGCTCTATGGGGTTTCAAATCTGTGGCTCTATGGGGCTTCAAAGCTGTGACTCCATGGGGTTTCAAAGCTGTGGCTCCATGGGGTTTCAAATCTGTGGCTCCATGGGGTTTCAAATCTGTGGCTCCATGGGGTTTCAAATCTGTGGCTCCATGGGGTTTCAAATCTGTGGCTCTATGGGGTTTCAAATCTGTGGCTCCATGGGGTTTCAAATCTGTGGCTCTATGGGGTTTCAAATCTGTGGCTCTATGGGGCTTCAAAGCTGTGACTCCATGGGGTTTCAAAGCTGTGGCTCCATGGGGTTTCAAATCTGTGGCTCCATGGGGTTTCAAAGCTGTGGCTCCATGGGGTTTCATGTCTTCATATTGATTGGTCTACTTAATTTCATGACATAAAACATGAACTTTAAATCATGTCTAGTTTCAACATGGTGACAATTTAATGAGGACCACTGATTAGAAATGATGAATGCAACCAGAATGGGATGTTTCATTATTAGATTACAACACCACAGATATGTTCCAAATAGCACCCTATTCCCTAGGTAGTACACTACTTTTTTAAACCAGAGACCATAGGGCCTGGTCAAAAGTAGTGCACTATATAGGCAGCATGATACCGTTTGGGACACACAAACACACACTCTATTTTCGTAAAGAATCGCGCAATTTGTTGAATAAGGTCCATGTTTGCAAAAGTAGAGATTCTCATGATTTAAGAATAATTTCCCCTGTCTCTGCAAGGCACTCAGTTGGATAGTGAATGTCAAGCAAGGATTCAACCTCAGAGCAACCAATGAGCTTTAAAAGTATGGAATACATTTTTAGACAGGCATAGATCAGGGGAGGTAAAAAAAAAAAAAAAATCCTAGCCACTGAATATCTTTTTGAGTATGGTAATCTGTGGGTGGTGTGTCATGTTTTTATTTGACCTTTTATTTAATTAGGCAAGTCAATTAAGAACACATTCTTATTTACAATTATGTCCTAGGAACAGTGGGTTACCTGCCTTGTTCCAGGGCAGAATGACAGATTTTTACCTTGTCAGCTCGGGGGATTTATCTATTGATCTTTTGGTTACTGGCCCAACGCTCTAACCACTAGGCTACCTGCCTCCCCAGACCCCATATCACCCAGATACTGTAAAGATCTGGCCATCCTTCCTTACTGAGCTGCAGAATAAAATGGAAACTGCTCATGGATATTTCTCTGAGGCTGAAGATGATTTTAAAACAGTCAAGAGAATTCATTGGCTGAGCTCATTGCATTCACTCCACATTACTGGCCTGTATGACAAAGTGAAAAGAAGGAAGTCTGTGTTTAAAAAAAAAAATCACTTTCCAAATTACCATCCTGTTTGCAAAGCCCTTAAAAGTAATAATGCAAGACAGCATCGTAAAGAAATGAACTTTTGGCCTAAATTAAAAACATCAGGTTTTGATCAAATCCAACACAACACATCACAGAGTGAAACCCTCTCTAAAGCTAATTTCCTGCCATTCTAAACATTTTGCCATGTTCATATGATATCTGAGTGAGAGAGACAAAAAAATTCAGTTGGGGCCCCCTAGAGGTCAGGGCCCCAGGGCACGTGCCTTGCGTGCCTGGTCAGTAATTCAGCCATTATTACTACAAGGTTTAGATAGCTGGCTAGACTAACTTAACCAGCAATCTATAAAATGTTAGATGACATGGTCTAACTGAGTGACTGTCAGTGACTGAAATAACAAGAGGAAAACTGCTCAAATTTCGAAATTGCACGTTGTGTATTCTACTATCCTAACTAACAGTAAGCTGAGACCCCGACTGACTGGTGTGCATGGTTGAAGAGCTCTATTTTCATGTCATCTGACCAGAAAGTCAATTAATATTTGATTAGATTTTTATTTGAAATAAAGATCTTTGGCCACGCACACCATTACTTGTCAAACAACATCTCTTTATCTGAGCAATTGTATTAGTATAAGATAATATAATTTCCCATTTTTTTGAGCTTTCAATATAGCTCAGTATTTATATTATTTATTTTATACAGTCTTTTTTGCTCAGCTTTATCAAGAGTGCCAATAATTTTGGACCTTTAACTGACATTTTCCCAATACCTCTTCCATTCTCCTGCCAACAAACAAATTCTGGTAAAATTTCTATGATTTGCCTTAATTGTCTGGCATAAAGAACACATTTCTAGGAAAATCATTCAAGTATCATTATCCTGCGAACAGACACATCACTGATAGTATACCTCTAAGTCGATCCTCTGTCAATCAAATAAACAGATTCTAGTAAAAGCATTCAAGCATCAATATCAACCTTCTGTTATCAATCAAAAGGACACATTTTTGGGAAAATCATTCAATTATTATTATGTCCTCATTATATCATACATAATCCTTCCATTGTTAAGCAAACAGATACATAGAGTGTAAGTATGTTAAAACACAACACATAACATTTTCGTAAGCCTTCCATTGATTAGCAACAAGACACATTCCTAGGAAAAGCATTCAGGTATTTCACCTTCATAAGCACAAACGCGTTTGACTAAACCGTTACACAAGATACAGATTTGTATAAGACTGGAGGTAAAGAAGAACAATATTTGCTGTCACATCTCTGGTCATGCATATAAGAATTGAATTGTGCACCAAATCAAGTAGAAAATTGTCCATTACATGATTTATTCTTTCTTTATTGAGTGCTAATATAATTAGCACTCAACAGAATTAGCACTGAGCAGGGTGGTTTGATAATAGACCGGCACCAGGTTGTCCACTAGCACCAGGTTGTCCACTAGCACCAGGGTTTTCACTGGCACCAGGTTGTCCACTAGCACCAGGTTGTCCACTAGCACCAGGGTTTTCACTGGCACCAGGTTGTCCACTAGCACCAGGTTGTCCACTAGCACCAGGTTGTCCACTAGCACCAGGTTGTCCACTAGCACCAGGTTTTCACTAGCACCAGGGTTTTCACTGGCACCAGGTTGTCCACTAGCACCAGGGTTTTCACTGGCACCAGGTTGTTCACTAGCACCAGGTTGTCCACTAGCACCAGGGTTTTCACTGGCACCAGGTTGTCCACTAGCACCAGGTTGTCCACTAGCACCAGGTTGTCCACTAGCACCAGGTTGTCCACTAGCACCAGGTTGTCCACTAGCACCAGGGTTTTCACTGGCACCAGGTTGTCCACTAGCACCAGGTTGTCCACTAGCACCAGGGTTTTCACTGGCACCAGGTTGTCCACTAGCACCAGGTTGTCCACTAGCACCAGGGTTTTCACTGGCACCAGGTTGTTCACTAGCACCAGGGTTTTCACTGGCACCAGGTTGTTCACTAGCACCAGGTTGTCCACTAGCACCAGGGTTTTCACTGGCACCAGGTTGTCCACTAGCACCAGGTTGTCCACTAGCACCAGGGTTTCACTGGCACCAGGTTGTCCACTAGCACCAGGGTTTTCACTGGCACCAGGGTTTCACTGGCACCAGGTTGTCCACTAGCACCAGGGTTTTCACTAGCACCAGGTTGTCCACTAGCACCAGGGTTTTCACTGGCACCAGGTTGTTCACTAGCACCAGGGTTTTCACTGGCACCAGGTTGTTCACTAGCACCAGGTTGTCCACTAGCACCAGGGTTTCACTGGCACCAGGTTGTCCACTAGCACCAGGGATTTCACTGGCACCAGGTTGTTCACTAGCACCAGGTTGTCCACTAGCACCAGGGTTTTCACTAGCACCAGGTTGTCCACTAGCACCAGGGTTTTCACTGGCACCAGGTTGTTCACTAGCACCAGGTTGTCCACTAGCACCAGAGTTTTCACTGGCACCAGGTTGTCCACTAGCACCAGGGTTTTCACTGGCACCAGGGTTTCACTGGCACCAGGTTGTCCACTAGCACCAGGGTTTTCACTGGCACCAGGTTGTTCACTAGCACCAGGTTGTCCACTAGCACCAGGGTTTTCACTGGCACCAGGTTGTCCACTAGCACCAGGGTTTTCACTGGCACCAGGGTTTCACTGGCACCAGGTTGTCCACTAGCACCAGGGTTTTCACTGGCACCAGGTTGTTCACTAGCACCAGGTGGACCACTAGCACCAGGGTTTCACTGGCACCAGGTTGTCCACTAGCACCAGGGTTTTCACTGGCACCAGGTTGTCCACTAGCACCAGGGTTTTCACTGGCACCAGGTTGTCCACTAGCACCAGGTTGTCCACTAGCACCAGGGTTTTCACTGGCACCAGGTTGTTCACTAGCACCAGGGTTTCACTGGCACCAGGTTGTTCACTAGCACCAGGGTTTCACTGGCACCAGGTTGTCCACTAGCACCGTTTTCACTGGCACCAGGTTGTCCACTAGCACCAGGGTTTTCACTGGCACCAGGTTGTCCACTAGCACCAGGGTTTTCACTGGCACCAGGTTGTCCACTAGCACCAGGGTTTCACTGGCACCAGGTTGTCCACTAGCACCAGGGTTTTCACTGGCACCAGGTTGTCCACTAGCACCAGGGTTTTCACTGGCACCAGGTTGTCCACTAGCACCAGGGTTTCACTGGCACCAGGTTGTTCACTAGCACCAGGGTTTTCACTGGCACCAGGTTGTCCACTAGCACCAGGGTTTCACTGGCACCAGGTTGTCCACTAGCACCAGGGTTTTCACTGGCACCAGGTTGTCCACTAGCACCAGGGTTTCACTGGCACCAGGTTGTTCACTAGCACCAGGTTGTCCACTAGCACCAGGGTTTCACTGGCACCAGGTTGTTCACTAGCACCAGGTTGTTCACTAGCACCAGGGTTTTCACTGGCACCAGGTTGTCCACTAGCACCAGGGTTTCACTGGCACCAGGTTGTCCACTAGCACCAGGTTTTCACTGGCACCAGGTTGTCCACTAGCACCAGGGTTTCACTGGCACCAGGTTGTCCACTAGCACCGTTTTCACTGGCACCAGGTTGTCCACTAGCACCAGGGTTTCACTGGCACCAGGTTGTCCACTAGCACCAGGGTTTTCACTGGCACCAGGTTGTTCACTAGCACCAGGTTGTCCACTAGCACCAGGGTTTCACTGGCACCAGGTTGTCCACTAGCACCAGGGTTTTCACTGGCACCAGGTTGTGCACTAGCACCAGGGTTTCACTGGCACCAGGTTGTTCACTAGCACCAGGTTGTCCACTAGCACCAGGGTTTTTCACTGGCACCAGGTTGTCCACTAGCACCGTTTTCACTGGCACCAGGTTGTCCACTAGCACCAGGGTTTCACTGGCACCAGGTTGTCCACTAGCACCAGGTTGTCCACTAGCACCAGGTTGTCCACTAGCACCAGGTTGTCCACTAGCACCAGGGTTTTCATTGGCACCAGGTTGTTCACTAGCACCAGGTTGTCCACTAGCACCAGGGTTTTCACTGGCACCAGGTTGTCCACTAGCACCAGGGTTTTCACTGGCACCAGGGTTTCACTGGCACCAGGTTGTCCACTAGCACCAGGGTTTTCACTAGCACCAGGTTGTCCACTAGCACCAGGGTTTTCACTGGCACCAGGTTGTCCACTAGCACCAGGGTTTTCACTGGCACCAGGGTTTCACTGGCACCAGGTTGTCCACTAGCACCAGGGTTTTCACTAGCACCAGGTTGTCCACTAGCACCAGGGTTTTCACTGGCACCAGGTTGTCCACTAGCACCAGGGTTTTCACTGGCACCAGGGTTTCACTGGCACCAGGTTGTCCACTAGCACCAGGGTTTTCACTGGCACCAGGTTGTCCACTAGCACCAGGGTTTTCACTGGCACCAGGGTTTCACTGGCACCAGGTTGTCCACTAGCACCAGGGTTTTCACTGGCACCAGGTTGTCCACTAGCACCAGGGTTTTCACTGGCACTAGGGTTTCACTGGCACCAGGTTGTCCACTAGCACCAGGGTTTTCACTGGCACCAGGTTGTTCACTAGCACCAGGTGGACCACTAGCACCAGGGTTTCACTGGCACCAGGTTGTCCACTAGCACCAGGGCTTTCACTGGCACCAGGTTGTCCACTAGCACCAGGGTTTTCACTGGCACCAGGTTGTCCACTAGCACCAGGTTGTCCACTAGCACCAGGGTTTTCACTGGCACCAGGTTGTTCACTAGCACCAGGGTTTCACTGGCACCAGGTTGTTCACTAGCACCAGGGTTTCACTGGCACCAGGTTGTCCACTAGCACCGTTTTCACTGGCACCAGGTTGTCCACTAGCACCGTTTTCACTGGCACCAGGTTGTCCACTAGCACCAGGGTTTTCACTGGCACCAGGTTGTCCACTAGCACCAGGGTTTCACTGGCACCAGGTTGTTTACTAGCACCAGGGTTTCACTGGCACCAGGTTGTCCACTAGCACCAGGGTTTCACTGGCACCAGGTTGTCCACTAGCACCAGGGTTTTCACTGGCACCAGGTTGTCCACTAGCACCAGGGTTTCACTGGCACCAGGTTGTTCACTAGCACCAGGTTGTCCACTAGCACCAGGGTTTCACTGGCACCAGGTTGTTCACTAGCACCAGGTTGTTCACTAGCACCAGGGTTTTCACTGGCACCAGGTTGTCCACTAGCACCAGGGTTTCACTGGCACCAGGTTGTCCACTAGCACCAGGTTTTCACTGGCACCAGGTTGTCCACTAGCACCAGGGTTTCACTGGCACCAGGTTGTCCACTAGCACCGTTTTCACTGGCACCAGGTTGTCCACTAGCACCAGGGTTTCACTGGCACCAGGTTGTCCACTAGCACCAGGGTTTTCACTGGCACCAGGTTGTTCACTAGCACCAGGTGGACCACTAGCACCAGGGTTTCACTGGCACCAGGTTGTCCACTAGCACCAGGGTTTTCACTGGCACCAGGTTGTCCACTAGCACCAGGGTTTTCACTGGCACCAGGTTGTCCACTAGCACCAGGTTGTCCACTAGCACCAGGGTTTTCACTGGCACCAGGTTGTTCACTAGCACCAGGGTTTCACTGGCACCAGGTTGTTCACTAGCACCAGGGTTTCACTGGCACCAGGTTGTCCACTAGCACCGTTTTCACTGGCACCAGGTTGTCCACTAGCACCGTTTTCACTGGCACCAGGTTGTCCACTAGCACCAGGGTTTTCACTGGCACCAGGTTGTCCACTAGCACCAGGGTTTCACTGGCACCAGGTTGTTTACTAGCACCAGGGTTTCACTGGCACCAGGTTGTCCACTAGCACCAGGGTTTCACTGGCACCAGGTTGTCCACTAGCACCAGGGTTTTCACTGGCACCAGGTTGTCCACTAGCACCAGGGTTTCACTGGCACCAGGTTGTTCACTAGCACCAGGTTGTCCACTAGCACCAGGGTTTCACTGGCACCAGGTTGTTCACTAGCACCAGGTTGTTCACTAGCACCAGGGTTTTCACTGGCACCAGGTTGTCCACTAGCACCAGGGTTTCACTGGCACCAGGTTGTCCACTAGCACCAGGTTTTCACTGGCACCAGGTTGTCCACTAGCACCAGGGTTTCACTGGCACCAGGTTGTCCACTAGCACCGTTTTCACTGGCACCAGGTTGTCCACTAGCACCAGGGTTTCACTGGCACCAGGTTGTCCACTAGCACCAGGGTTTTCACTGGCACCAGGTTGTTCACTAGCACCAGGTTGTCCACTAGCACCGTTTTCACTGGCAACAGGTTGTCCACTAGCACCGTTTTCACTGGCACCAGGTTGTCCACTAGCACCAGGGTTTCACTGGCACCAGGTTGTCCACTAGCACCGTTTTCACTGGCAACAGGTTGTCCACTAGCACCAGGGTTTTCACTGGCACCAGGTTGTCCACTAGCACCGTTTTCACTGGCACCAGGTTGTCCACTAGCACCAGGGTTTCACTGGCACCAGGTTGTCCACTAGCACCAGGGTTTCACTGGCACCAGGTTGTCCACTAGCACCGTTTTCACTGGCACCAGGTTGTCCACTAGCACCAGGTTGTACACTAGCACCCTTTCGGACACAGACAAGGACTCCTGTGGATCCCATGCATTGGGCCTGGTCAAAGATAGTGCACTACATAGGAATTAGGGTGCCATTTCAGACACAGGCTTTGTCCCTCTCCTCTTATAGGTGTTCTGGTGTGCAAGACCATTCCCTTTGTCCAGACGACAGCAGTGGTGACAGGTATACTCACCATGGCGTGCATCGCTCTGGAGAGGTACCAAGGCATCGTCCATCCACTCAGCATGAAGAGACAGTACACACCACAGAGAGCCTACAGGATGCTGGGTAAAGTAAAGATATGGACCTGTATTAACAAATTGTCTTAGAGTAGACAGTAAGTAGACAGTAATTTTTGCTATTCTCTTTAGGGGAGAGAGGAACAAAGTCACCTTTGACCCTCCTCAGGATTCGAAGTAGATTAGTTGTTTTATTCTTCTGAGATACAAGGATTTAAGTCAAATCAGGTTTGGCCTTCCTCAGAGCCTTATTTACAAAGCATATCGGAATAGGAATACTGATCTAGGACCAGATTGTCCTTTCAGATATTAATGAGTAAGATTATATGGATACAGGGAGCAGCGGCGATTGGTCACAAAAAAATAGTTAACTTGGGATTGATCAAAAAAAAAAATATATATATTTTTTTTGTACAACATATATACAGTACCAGTCAAAGGTTGGACACACCTACTCATTCAATGGTTTTTCTTTATTTTTACTAGTTTCTACATTGTAGAATAATAGGGAAGACATCAAAACTATGAAATTACACATATGGAATCATGTAGGAACCAAAAAATGTGTGAAACAAATCAAAATATATTTTATATTTGAGATTCTTCAAAGTAGCCACCCTTTGCCTTGATGACAGCTTTGCACACTCTTGGCATTCTCTCAACCAGCTTCATGAGGTAGTCACCTGGAATGCATTTCAATTAAATAGTATTATTAAATTCATTAAATAGAACCTGCAAAACACCAGTCTCAACGTCAACAGTGAAGAGGCGACTCCTGGATGCTGGCCTTCTAGGCAGAGTTGCAAAGAAAAAGTCATATCTCAGACTGGCCAATAAAAATAAAAAATTAAGATGGGCAAAAGAACACAGACACTGGACAGAGGAACTCTGCCTAGAAGGCCAACGTCCCGCAGTCGCCTCTTCACTGTTGACATTGAGACTGGTGTTTTGCGGGTACTATTTAATGAAGCTGCCAGTTGAGGACTTGTGAGGCGTCTGTTTCTCAAACTAGACTCTCTAATGTACTTGTCCTCTTGCTCAGTTGTGCACTGGGGCCTCCCATTCCTCTTTCTATTCTGGTTAGAGCCAGTTTGCTCTGTTCTGTGAAGGGATTAGTACACAGAGATCTTCAGTTTCGAGATCATCAGTTTCTTGGCAATTTCTCGCATGGAATAGCCTTCATTTCTCAGAACAAGAATAGACTGACGAGTTTCAGAAGAAAGTTCTTTGTTTCTGGCCATTTTGAGCCTGTAATCGAACCCACAAATGCTGATGCTCCAGATACTCAACTAGTCTAAAGAAGACCAGTTGTATTGCTTCTTTAATCAGAACAACAGTTTTCAGCTGTGCTAATAATTGCAAAAGGGTTTTCTAGTGATCAATTAGCCTTTTAAAAGGATACACCTGGATTAGCTAACACAACGTGCAATTGGAACACAGGAGTGATGGTTGCTGATAATGGGCCTCTGTACGCCTATGTAGATATTCCATTAAAAATCAGCTGTTTCCGGGCCTCCCGGGTGGCGCAGTGGTCTAGGGCACTGCATCGCAGTGCTAACTGCGCCACCAGAGTCTCTGGGTTCGCGCCCAGGCTCTGTCGCAGCCGGCCGCGACCGGGAGGTCCGTGGGGCGACGCACAATTGGGCTAGCGTCGTCCGGGTTAGGGTGGGTTTGGCCGGTAGGGATATCCTTGTCTCATCGCGCTCCAGCGACTCCTGTGGCGGGCCGGGCGCAGTGCGCGCTAACCAAGGGGGCCAGGTGCACGGTGTTTCCTCCGACACATTGGTGCGGCTGGCTTCCGGGTTGGAGGCGCGCTGTGTTAAAGAAGCAGTGCGGCTTGGTTGGGTTGTGCTTCGGAGGACGCATGGCTTTCGACCTTCGTCTCTCCCGAGCCCGTACGGGAGTTGTAGCGATGAGACAAGATAGTAATTACTAGCGATTGGATACCACGAAAAATTGGGGAGAAAAGGGGATAAAATTTAAATAAATAAATAAAATAAAAAAAATAAAAAAAAAATCAACTGTTTCCAGCTACAATAGTCATTTACAACATTAACAATGTCTACACTGTATTTCTGATAAATTTTGTTATTTTACAGTTTTTTTGGATTGCTTACACACTAAAATTAAAAGTAGTACACTATTAGCAAAACCTTACACTCAAGAAGCAAAACATCAGCCCATATTTGCACAACTATAAGCACATTGTCAACCTCACACTTGTTGCAAAACTCTACACACAGTGATTTGCAAAACACTAAACACACTTAACATACATTACACACAAAAATCTATCATGAAGTCACGTCCTTGCAATACCAAAGCACTGACTGTCAAATTACCACACCGTCCAACCAATTGGTTCAACACAGTCATCAGGTGTGCAAACACTCGTTTACTTAATTGTAGACACACCAATCAGGTGTATAAGCACTATAAAAAGCAGCAGGTGAGTTCATCGGTCTTCAAGCACAATGGAAAGAGTCAGAGAAAGAGTAAGACGAGGAGGAGGAGGAGGAGGACGAGGACGACGAGGAGAACGAGGAAGAGGAGAACGAGGAGAAGGAGGAGGAAGAGGAAGACAAGAAGGTGCTCAAAGAGGACCGAATCTGACAAATGAGATCCGCGCAACACTGGTTGACCATGTTGTCAACCACGGCCTGACGCTGAGGGAGGCTAGACTGCGAGTACAGCCAAATCTAAGCCGATATACAGTGGCAAGTGTGATGAGAACATTTAGACTGGAAAATAGGTATTGTAAAAATATCATATCAAAAACATCTGCACGGTTTCAGTAACTGCTTACAGTACTGTATTCTATGCACTATCAGCACTTCTGTTACCTTTTCCTGTGAAATTACTGTACTATTGTATACTGTTTTTTTTTCTACATAGGATTGAGGGTCAGGGACGACAAGGGGGAAGGCCTCCTATGTTCACAGAACAGCAAGAGAGGGAGATAGTAAACATGGTTTTGGCCAACAATGCTATAACACTCAAGCAGCTCCAAGCTAACATCAATAACCACGCCATTTTCAACGATATCCATCAGGTCTCAACAGCAACACTGGCACGCATTCTAAAAAAAAAAACATATTCAAATGAAGCAAATTTATCGAGTGCCTTTCGAGCGCAATTCCGAAAGGGTGAAACGACTGCGGCATGATTATGCAGAGGTATGTACTCACTTTAGCAGTGTGATCTTGCATACTGTCTCATAATCTTTTACTGTACTGTAATATGTATACTAGATCTACACTGAACTACACAATTTTGCCTGACACTGTTTTTCAGAGAGTTTTACGAATGGATGGAGAGGAGATCCAGCATGAGTTCATTAACGTAGATGAGGCTGGGTTCAACCTGACGAGAACACGAAGGAGGGGAAGAAACATCATTGGCCACAGGGCTATAGTCAATGTCCCAGGGCAACGTGGGGGTAATATAACACTCTGTGCAGCCATTACACAGAATGGGGTCCTCCACCGCCATGCCCATATGGGCCCTTACAACACAGCACTCATACTTACATTCTTGGACCAATTGCACAACATAACAGCAGCAAATCAAATCGATCATATGCAATACATTGTTGTCTGGGACAATGTGTCTTTCCACCGCTCTGCTCTGGTTCAGAACTGGTTTCAGCAACATCCACATTTCACCGTCCTATATCTTCCACCATACTCTCCATTCCTCAACCCTATAGAAGAGTTTTTCTCGGCATGGCGGTGGAAGGTATATGATCTCCGTCTCCAGGCTGAGGTACCCCTCATCCAAGCCATGGAGGAGGCCTGTGACCAGATGGAGGTAGCAGCAATGCAAGGATGGATTCGTCATTCAAGACGTTTCTTTCCAAGGTGTCTTGCTAATGACAACATTGCCTGCGATGTTGATGAAATTCTCTGGCCAGATCCAGCTAGGCGAAGAGACAATGTCTAGTTTTTTTTGTGTTTTTTTTAACTTACAATACGTAAAGTGACGTTTGGTTACAGTATTATGAATCTCCATGTCAACATTTTGGGCGTGTTGAGAAATAAATTCGTTTCTTCAGTCTGCAACATTGGTCTTGTGTAGTGTTTGGTGAATTGACATTATATTTGTACTTTGTTGATAGTAGCCTACTCTAATCATAGGGAAGTAGAAGTGCTAAAAGTGTTTTAGGTTTATCACAGCAGAGTGTAACTCGTGCAAACAGAGTATAGTAATGTGAAACGTGTGTGTTTCATATGGTAACAAAGTGTGGTTTTTAAAAAGAAGTGTATAGTTTTTACAAGAGTGTTTAATTTTGCAAAGGATCTGTAGTGTTTTGCTAATTGGGTGTGTGGTTGTGCTAATTGTGTGTAGTGTTTTGAAAACACGGGCCCTGTTTTGAAAATCGTGCTTAAGCAATCAAAAAAACCTGTAATGGACAAAAAATATGCTTTTCTTTCAAAAACAAGGACATTTCTAAGTGACCCCAAACTTTTGAACGGTAGTGTGTACTATATATATATATATTTTTTTTTTTACTGAGGTCCGGACTTCTGTGTCCTCATATGTAGTTACGGCACTGGTAGAACCATGTCTTCATTTTGCTCTGTGAGATTGTCTCTTTGTTCTCTTTGACTAGGAGTTGTTTGGCTTGCATCCATGATTGTTGGATCTCCCATGTTGTTGGTGCAACAGTTAGAGGTGGGTAAGATACTACACTCTGCGTAGTACTCCTGCCAATTGCTTTTAAGCTATTTCCATGTCCAGTTGTTTTAGATCTGTGATTACTTTGTGTGTGTTTGTGTTTGTGTATTCACGCGTGTCTCTCTCTCCAGGTGAAGTATGACTTCCTATACGACCTACACCACGTGTGCTGCCAGGAGCGTTGGCGCTCAGCCTCACACAGACAGCTGTATGCCACCTTCATCCTGGTAGTTCTGTTCCTCCTGCCCCTGGCGGCCATGTTGATCCTCTACACACGGATAGGGATCGAACTGTGGATCCGCAAGAGGGTGGGCGACTCCTCTGTACTTAACACCATGAACCAGGGAGAGGTGGGAAAGATCTCCAGGTCTGTATAGAGATACTGTATGTATGATACCTCACAAAATGACTCCATAAAAAACTTGTGTGTCCAACAACCTATACACATACATGGTAGTTACATTCTGTAGGTACAGAGTGATTGCAGCGGACATGAGTCGGTACATGGTTGCTCATGGTCTTTTAATAAGGTAGCCCCTCTGCCTGCGACTTCAAAATCAGTGTCAAGAAAGAATATCCTGTTGGTCTGGTGCTCAAGATGTTGGTTACTCCCGTGGAAGATCCTGTCCGTGACATAATTATGATCATTTCACTGAATACTGAGTATAAGAATATTATCATATGATCCAAAAAGTTTCCTCATGTTAACCCGACAGATTAA
This sequence comes from Salvelinus namaycush, assembly GCF_016432855.1. NCBI lineage: Eukaryota > Metazoa > Chordata > Actinopteri > Salmoniformes > Salmonidae > Salvelinus > Salvelinus namaycush. The sequence goes on from NC_052328.1 coordinate 29,628,861, forward strand.
TGTGATTCTTATTCTTTGTTGGTGATTAGAAGGAAGAGGAGAGCCATCAAGATGATGATTACCATTGTGGTGCTATTCACTGTGTGCTGGGCCCCATTCCACACCGTCCACATGCTCTCTGACTATAGTAAGTCTGTCTGAGGAGCCAATAGCCATAAGACACTTCTCTTCTTTACATCCTTCAGTTGATCTGAAAGTTGATTGGAAGTGAGACCCGGAGATGGAGGTCCCAGGGAGAATGGAGAGGCTGCTTTGCATCCTATTGTTAGTTTATTGCTGTTATGAAGAAAAAAACTATGGGGAGACTGGAAATAAGTTATTAAGACAAATGTTGGAGGGGGGGCGGGTTCTATTAAGCTAACATGGAATGGTTTTAAGATGTTCATACCCATGGATCATGGAATGGTTTTAAGATGGTCATTCCATGGATCATTTAGCTATTTGATTTAGAATTTTAGGTCCCCTGTAGGAATAACAAAAAAATATATACAATACCAGTCAAAAGTTTGGACACCGACTGATTCAAGGGTTTTTCTTTATTTTTACTATTTTCTACATTGTAGAATAATAGAAGACATCAAAACTATGAAATAACACATGAATTCATGTAGTAACCTAAACAAGTGTTAAACAAAACAAAACAAATCAAAGATTCTTCAAAGTAGCCACCCTTTGCCTTGATGACAGCTTTGCACACTCTTGGCATTCTCTCAACCAGCTTCATGAGGAATGTTTTTCCAACAGTCTTGAAGGAGTTCCCACATATGCTGAGCACTTGTTGGCTGCTTTTCCTTCACTCTGCGGTCCAACTCATCCCAAACCATCTCAATTGGGTTGAGGTCAGGTGATTGTGGAGGCCAGGTCATCTGATGCAGCACTCCATCACTCTCCTTCTTGTTTAAATAGCCCTTACACAGCCTGGAGGTGTGTTTGGGTTCATTGTCCTGTTGAAAAACAAATGATAGTCCCACTAAGCGCAAACCAGATGGGATGGCGTATCGCTGCAGAATGCTGTGGTAGCCATGCTAGTTAAGTGTGCCTTGAATTCTAAATACATCACAGACAGTGTCACCAGAAAAGCACCACCACACCTCCTCCTCCGTGTTTCACAGTGGGAACCACACATCCAGAGTTCATCTGTTCACTTACTCTGCGTTTCACAAAGACACGGCGGTTGGAACCAAAAATCTCAAATTTGGACTAATCAGACCAAAGGACAGATTTCCACCGGTCTAATGTCCATTGCTCGTGTTTCTTGGCCCAAGCAAGTCTCTTCTTATTATTGGTGTCCTTTAGCAGTGGTTTCTTTGCAGCAATTCGACCATGAAGACCGGATTCACACACAGTCTTCTCTGAACAGTTGATGTTGAGATGTGTCTGTTATTTGAACTCTGTGAAGCATTTATTTGGGCTGCAATCTGAGGTGCAGTTAATTAACCTATTCTCTGTAGCAGAGGTAACTGGGTCTTCCTTTTCTGTGGCGGTCCTCATGAGAGCCAGTTTCATCATAGCGCTTCATGGTTTTTGCGACTGCTCTTGAAGAAACTTTCAAAGTTCTTAAAATTTTCAGGGTTGCCTGTCATGTCTTTAAGTAATGATGGACTTTTGTTTCTCTTTGCTTATTTGAGCTGTTCTTGCCATAATATGGACTTGGTCTTTTACCAAATAGAGCTTTCTTCTGTATTCCACCCCTACCTTGTCACAACACAACGGATTGGCTCAATTGCATTAAGAAGGAAAGAAATTCCACTAATTAACTTTTAACAAGGCACACCTGTTAATTGAAATGCCAAGGGTGTACAAAGCTGTCATCAAGGCAAAGGGTGGCTACTTTGAAGAATCTCAAATATAAAATCTATTTTGATTTGTTTAACACAATTTTTTGGTTACTACATGATTCCATATGTGTTATTTAATAGTTTTGATGACTTCACTATGCCCTAAGGGTCGAAACATTGTTAATAAATATCATCTGGTAGCATGAGCAGCAGTCTGCAGTGTTTTCCTTTCTGTTTTCCATGAGTTTGCCTACAACTCCAGCACCTGCAGAAAGCACCTGGATGTGCGTATGTTCTTCAGCTTTTGTTCACTATTATTCTACTATGTAGAAAATAGTAAAAATAAAGAAAAACCCTTGAATGAGTAGGTGTGTCCAAACTTTTGACTGGTACTGTATATGTTTGAAGAATTATTGAATTTGGCCTTTACTACTTTTGCCCATAGAAATGCACTGAATAACGCATTCATAAATGGCAAAACAGACAAAATATAAATAATAAGGAACAAGGTTTTGAAGTGTCTGTCCTATATCTAGGAGATATAAGAAAAGCTCAGGAAATATATTTTTTTGGTACACATATTTAACCCCCTTTTTTGTTGGCACAAAACTGTTTCTATACTTCCATTTTTTTTTACCGGTACCTCGTTACCTTCAGACGAGTCCCGGGACACTTGTGGGAGTCATAGAGCAAAATGGAGAACACCATCGTGTTCATGAAAGTCTCATCTTTCCATAGTGTGGTCAAACTGTTCAGACGCTATAGATGTTTTTGTGAGAAGACCAATTTTCGGGATGTCTCCTGGTCTGACAAACAGCGCTGTAGCTCTGCCACATTCCACCGCAGATGCGGAAGGCTGACATGGTATTCATGAGTTTCTGTCTCTGGGGAAGTAGATAAAGAACAGTGCCAGAATTCTGAAGTATCCCTTTAAACAGATGGATATTGATGGGTATTTTTGTATTATGTCAATTAGATTGACACCCGGGTGCGTCAATCGATTATTAAGGATTAAGTACCACATTATCTAACAATCCCACCCAATTAAATTCCACATTATCATTCCCATCCTCAGATTACCTGGACGAGCAGTTCAACGACATCACGGTGAACATGATCATGGCCATCGCCCAGGCCATCGGTTTCTCCAACTCCTTCAACAACCCTATCGTCTACGCCTTCATGAATGAGAACTTCCAGAAGAATTGTGTGTCCACCTTCTCCCAGTGCTGCCAACGGCCAAACCAGAGGGTTGGAGCTCTAGATGTCACCAGTAGATCCAAACTGCATGTCCGTTTTACCCGACCGAGGGACAGACAAGAGGCGGCCATCTTGGAAGACATGTCCATCGTACAGGCCACCAGGACACAGATTGGTGGGATTGAGAATGGGGCCTCACAGCTAAATACAGCTTTATCCTATGCAGAGGAGAAGATCTCGTTTGTGACCTGTGAGCCACAGACATGAGTGGAAGTCAGATGTAGATATGCCTAGATTAGATTTGGGACTTCTGTTCCCTAATGTGGTCCTGCTTGGCTCAGTTGGTAGAGCTTGCACCGCCAGGGTTGTAGGTTCGATTCCCGGGGCCACCCATACGTAGAATGTATGTATGCATGACTGTAAGTCACTTTAGATGGAAGCGTCTGTAAAATGGCATCTATTATCAACAGTGAGGTTACAATTGAATCAAGTGATTGATGATCCTAAATAAAAGGACCAGTTACTTTTAAAGGACACCTAAAATCAGTGTGTAGGTTTCTTTTCTGGATTAGATTTGTATCTGAAAAATAATGGATATGACCACTCTACTCCTGTGTGACCTTAGACATGAGATTCTGGACTCTGGAGAGAGAATATGTGGCATCAATCATCCATATTGTATTTATCTACCTTATTTTTCCTCTACTTAGGAAAAATAATGGTTTTATAGCGCTGCCTTTGAAAACTGACTATAGGTAGGGTATTGGTATCCTCCAGAGTTATGTATTATTTGTGATGTTTGTGCATACATTGTTGTGGCATTAAATAAAACTGTGCTGTGAAGTATTTTTCAATTTTCTTTGACAACAGATGAAAGCGTAGGAATGTGTCATGCAGGGGCAGCTAGTGAAATCACTGGAATCCTAAACAAAGAGTTGGAGTCTGCTTTAGAATGGGTTACCAGTAATAAACTGGTCCTGAAGATCTCTAAAACTAAGAGCATTGTATTTGGTAAAATCATTCCCTAAGTTCTAGGCCTCGGCTGAATCTGGTAATGAATGGTGTGGCTGTTGAACAGGTTGGCAGATGTAGATAGGCCTGACTGCATGGCTTCTTGTTTTTATAAGAGACAATGTGTTGGAAATTCCAAATTGGGTCTTCTCACAGCCCCCAGGTACAGAAGAAATTCAAGAAAACATACTGCCTCCCAAGTGACCTCCCAGCTCCACCCATGGCTGCGCCTCTGCCCAGTCACGTGAAAGCCATAGTTTAGGGCCTAATGATTTTTTTTTTTAATTGACTGATTTCCTATATGAACTGTATCTCAGTAAAATATTTGAAATTGTTGCATGTTGCGTTTATATTTTTGTTCAGTATATGTAAATTGTAAAGTATTTTGTCATGTATTTTTCGTTATGTGTCGGGCCCCAGTAAGACTAGCTGTCGCCATTGGTGTTTGCTAATGGGGACCTTAATAAAATAAAATAAAAAATGTCATGCACCCATTATTTTAGAAGGTGCACGAAGTACGTGAGAATGGAAGGTGGGTGGTATTCGGAGAAATTTGCTTTTTTCTAAGAACCTGAAACAATATTTTCCTGCAATCTAGAGCCATAATCATTATTCTTAATTCTATGTAAAACATAAAATTAAAAATAAGTATATTTTTTTGCATAGGTTATCTAAGCATACATCTTTACCTGTCCAATTGTCATTTTAATTAATGATGGACATTGATTCTTTAAGAACTTTTATGCCTTAGGAGTTTTGTACATCTGCCACACTGGTATAGTATCAGAACCCAAGAGTTAAAGCTATTTTAGTATTTTTTAAAGTATAAAAACCTTGCCAGCAGGCATGCCAGCTAAGATAGACAAGCTACTCTAACTTGATTGATAGCCTGAAATAGCTTGGTAGCTAGTTATGAGGTTGGGAGATTGGGAACCTATCTAGCTGGCTAGCTAAAGCCAATTTAATAAAATTGCTAGGTGGCTAGAATTACAGAGAAACAACAAAACATGTTTGCTTTATTTAATCATCAAGAAGGAATCAATCGGCTACATAACTTGATCAAATTAATTTACAAACATGCCTCCTGTGAGTCCTGCCTATCCCCGGAAGCTAAAATCAAATCACTTGACACTTTCTCTCCTACACTGACAATACTGTCTGCATACACTAGAGCAGGAGTATCTAGCGTCCTGCCTAGCACATCTTTGCTCAGTGGTGCACCTTGGAAGGAACCACTTAATAGGGAAAATACCGCCGACAGATATTTTTATAAATAATTATGATATAACGTGGTCTAAAAAATGAAGTTAAGTAATTAATTTAACATCTGATAAATGTAAATTATGAAAAAATATTTCAAATCTTCAAATCAAATCTTATTTTTATTTGTCACATACACATGGTTAGCAGATGTTAATGCGAGTGTAGCGAAATGCTTGTGCTTCTAGTTCCGACCATGCAGTAATAACCAACGAGTAATATAACCTAACAATTTCCCAACAACTACCTTATACACACAAGTGTAAAGGGATGAAGAATATGTACATACAAATATATGAATGAGTGATGGTACAGAACGGCATAGGCAAGGTGCAGTAGATGGTATAGTATATACATATGAAAAAAAAAAATGTGTGGCTGCCCTTTTGCCCCCTATTGGCAAGAGTTCTCTACATGTCTCTGAAATTCCACTCTCTGGAATGTGATTCTTTAAGGTTTTAATCCATAAAAATAAATGAAATAACCATGTTACTGTCCATTTTAAGTCCAGTTTCTCATGCATTTCAATATGTGAAATCCGTGGTTCTGTTTGGCTCGGTTGGTAAGAACGTGGTCCAAAGTATTTAGTTCCGATGGTCCAGCAAAATGTTCATTGTTGGACATAACAGACTGTAAAAACACCAGGAAATCAGCTCCAAGTGATTTTAATTTTGGAAATCTGTTCCCAAGTATTCCCACGCATAATACAGAGACGTGATCGTATACAAATGTAATCAAGGTTTGAAATAATTATGATTTAATCAAATATCATATATCTTCGGGCTTCTTGCGGTCAATTTGCAGTCTACAAATTATTTGTAATTATGTCTAGCCCACCGACCATCCGCTGAAGAAAAAATCGGCCTGCGGCTGAATCGAGTTGATGATCCCTACTCTACAAACAAGTAGTGGACACTGGAAATGTGTCTATTTAATCCATGACCCAAGTCACGGCCCAGGCTGTCATTGACGCTACTTGACTGACATCTAGCGGTATAGGTAGGGTTTTCTCTCTATGATTTCTCTACTTCTCCATTACCGACGATTTTCATGAATGCCGTGAATAAAAATACTTCCATGTCGTTCAATAATAAACAAAAGTATACATTAACATACATTGTTGCGTTAATAAATAATAATGTGGTGGACTACTTTTGGAAAAAGGGCATCAGAGCATGATTGTGTAACTGCTAGATGAATAATATGGCCACCAATTAATAAATGTGTAATCAATAAACATGTTCTTTCTGAATGTATTGCATACAATTTTATATAGGATACTCATACTCACACGTATAGGATACTCATACTCAATAGAAATACATATACATTCACGTCAGTAAATACAGAGGATAAAATACAGATTAATCATGGAGTATTTTTGGATAACACATTCATGTGTTTTGCCAAAATTACATGGGCATTTATTTTATTTTGTGACGTTTGATCTATTGTCATATACACTTAAGAAAATAGTACATACAAAGGACAAAACGACACGTTATATTTTCCTCTGTGGGCGCTCAAATAATTTGCATGTATTTTTAGTCAGGCAAGAATTTTGGTCGCACAGCTTCCATTCAGGCATTTGGTTGACCAGCTTCGGGCCCTTCCTCCTTTTCCTCATCCCTGAGAGGCTGATGCCAAGATGGTGAGTCTTATGGCATAAAATGTAGAATTAAATCCTTCATATATCTTAAGCATCCTTTCGTCGTTGTTAAAGTCGTGAAGTCCGAATACATTGACAAGCCATCCCTGTTAGGAATATTACAACATTTAAGTTGTAAAGGTTATTTTTAGTCCTTTAAGAACTCTGGTGGCCTAACCGAACTCTGGCTTTTGGACCGCCTCTTCATTCGGTTGTACAAGCCATTCAGTAATTTTATAACACATGACTTCTACTTTTCCACGACTACTAGTTGACGGCTAAATTGTGTTTTTTTACAGTATGATATAATGCCGTTATTTGGCCAGCACGGGCAATATGGTTAGCAAGGTGTCCTCGACTACTGAGGCTAACGGTAGTCACCCTGACACAGCATGTCAGTTGTAAAGCAGCATTGTTATTCTGGATACTATCTAGCTAACGTTAAATGCCACAAGATGACTAACGCTAACTTACCACAAATGCATGATATTTGGCATGTACCTTGTAATCAATCCAACCAGAAGTACTCATGTCTTTGAAGTAGATCGCTAACTACCTTCCATCTAAACAGGTCTAGCAAACGTTGGCCGGCTAACGTTAGCTAACTAGGTTGCGAACTAACATCAGTGACGTTAGCAACCTGTCAGCATGATTTGATTTGTAAATACTTGGCATACTTTTCACGTACCTAGCTACTAAATCTTACCTGTGTAAGTCACGAAATACAAGGTAATGAAGTTGGCTAACTACCTCTAGGTGCCTGGTGTGATCTGATGTGTTATTGTCTGTCATGCAACAAGTAACTTTTATTTTGCCCTGCTAATTAACTAGCTACCTGACACATCGTCTTTTTCAATACTTGTTGCTGTTTACTACTTGTATATATTATGTGTGTAGGGTCCCCAGCGTATCAGGATCCTGTTCCAGTCGTAATTTCCAGATTTTGTTGACATTAGTGGCTATAATATAAACACGTTAAATTATTGTAAAACCAACAATGTGTTCACCTGCAAGAAGGGGGTCTGAAAAGCTACCTATAACGGTATTGTCATTCCAGCATTGTAAATGCTGACCTCTGTTTTCCATCTACTTTCAGAACGACACAGTGACAGTCAGAACCCGGAAGTTTATGACAAACCGGCTGCTTCAGAGGAAGCAAATGGTAAGCCCACATGTTTCTTTCCTACCACATATAACACCAAAACATGACCTCAATTGCTTTATACTGAGTGTTCAGCACACATTATTTAGTGAAGCAATTGTCTGCAGTTTCCTTTCATTTTTATAAGTGCGCATGGTCTATAACTGTTTCTCCATTGTCTCCTGTTCTAGGTTGTTGATGTCCTCCATCCGGGCAAAGCCACAGTCCCTAAGACTGAGATCAGGGAGAAACTGGCCAAAATGTACAAGACCACCCCCGATGTGGTGTTCGTCTTCGGCTTCAGGACACAGTTTGGTGGCGGCAAGACGACGGGTTTCGCCATGGTCTACGACTCTCTCGACTACGCTAAGAAGAACGAGCCCAAGCACAGACTGGCCAGGGTGAGTGGATGCTGGAAAAATGGGAACAAGTGTTGAGTTTATTTTTTATTTTTGGGGGGCTTTGTTCTTTTAATTTGTATGACACCATGTCTGTGTATAGTTTGTCCCATCAGTATCATCTATTGTCTGCTAGTGATGCACATTGCAAGCAGTGCTGTTTTGGTACATATGTTTTTGTTCTCACAGCACGGTCTCTATGAGAAGAAGAAGTCCTCCAGAAAACAGCGCAAGGAACGCAAGAACAGAATGAAGAAAGTACGAGGCACCAAGAAAGCCAGTGTGGGTGCTGCTGGCAAAAAGGTAACTTGGCTGTTCCCCCTATGGTGCATTCCTCTTGTTCTAGTATGGGTGCGTCTCAATAGTCACAATTTTACACAAGCTGCTTTTGTTGTCCTTCCTCTGCTTTGATTTGAAAACGCAGTGTGTGAATGTGTAATGGTGAATGGCTACAAGATGTATGTACAAGATGTATGTTTTCACCCAAGAGAACTTCAAATCTGTGCGGGTGGAAGAGGCAGTTTAAGACTATTGAAACACCAAGTGCCACTTAATTCTTATTAATTATTCATTACATGCATATCTTTTCCACTTCCTAAGTCTTAGTTTTGTCTTTACTTGTGTTCTTACTGTTTTAATGAGTCATCTTTTGCTCTCGACAACTGTTCTTTGGGACTGTAGAAGGTAAATGTTTTCATCAGTAGACTAACTGCTGTGTGTAGATAATGCTACTGTAGTGTTCCTAGCTGACTTCATCCCAATACTCCCTTTTATATAACCAAAAAAGCTACTGCCTTTTTACATGTGGATTTCTTTCATGTCCACATTGGGTTTCAGTTCAGTCCCCTACCAGTTAGAATGAGCAGCTAGGTATTAACTCATGACCCTAATTTTGGTGTGTGAACTGAACACTAATAGTGGTTTAGATCCCAAGTTAAACCATATTGTGTGGTCTTAAGACTCAAGAGTAGATCGCCAAGTGGATCTCTGAAAGACTAGAAACTAGAGCCGTTTCTCAATTCATTCCTGGACGTCCCCAATGGAGAACATATGTTTGTTTTAGTCCAGCACTAACACATAATTCAACTAGTCAAGTCTTAGTGCTGGGTTAGAACACAAATATGCACCCCCCAAGAATGGATTGATAGACTTTCTAGAAGCTGCATTTGTGTGTTTTTATTGAAATGCCCTCATCTAGTGCTCAGCATTCAGTTTGGATTGTATTCTTTTCCTGGGTGGAGTTGACTGAATTTTGTAATTCATCTTCAGTGCAAATCTTATCCCTTTCAGGGGTCTACTCTATGAGTAAAGTATTTAAGTAAAATAGCTTAACATTATCTTCATCCTTTTGCCTTTCTTTTGCCTCCTGTGGATTTCTTTTACAGAAATGAGGTCTGTTCCAGGTATAAAGCAAAGCGGGCATGGTGTGCTGTTATTCATGTGTTGAAATGAACATTGACTCCTATATCCTGGTAGCGCTAGTTGAGACCGGTCTCTGCATGTCTCACCTGTAGTCTTTCCACAATCTTTTATCTACCAATACCAACCTCCCCTCTTCAACCCACCCTATTTCCCTAAACTCCTAAAGTTACCCTGGCTGGTGGTACTTATACTCTGACAAATAATCTTATATCCACTAACGTCATATCAACTTAAAGAAACACTAAATTACACTACTACTTTGCTTCTAAAGGTTACTATTCTTATTCTGCTGTTAAACTATTACATCTTTGTATTTGTCAACCGCTGAGTAGGGTTATGCTAACATGCCGTACAAGCGGTGGCCTCCGGTCGTGTAATAAAGCAAGTCTAGAGTGATGCATTGGATAATAAGTTCTAACCAACTACTGTCTGTGTGAGACAACTGAACCACATGTCCACTTATACAACTTTTCTGAAACGTTAACCTTCATAGTTTCATTTAGGCATGTATTTCATTTAATGTAATCTTTTATATATATTTTGATGTTTTATTACACTAGACTGCCAAATAAATTGGTATCTTCACTGAGCTGAAAAATGTAAGATGCACTATGCAGAAATTGCTCTGCCATTTCCTGGTTGCTAAAATTCTAAGTTTGCCTACTTTCAGTTTGTGACAACAAGCAAGTATTGTTGAATCATCGTACCATCTAAACTGCTGTGAAATATATTTTCCATAAACATAAAATATTGTATTTTCAGCCGTTTGAAGCTGGTGTACAAAACCAAAAGTGAGACACAAAAACCAAACTTAAGAACGGGAAGCATTGAAATAATGCGCATAGAACAGATCTACTGCTTCTTAGACCTGCTTTCAATGACGGATCTATAACAAATTTCTGTGAATTTGGATGGTTGCCCAAAAAGTTTCGTTGCTGCTTTATCTGTAATTTTGCAGTTGAAATTTGGATGCATTTACTATAACAAATGTGTAGGTTGAGCCCACGTCCCTAGCAAATGCATCTGTTCCCACGCCCAATTTCAATACTATTACCCTCCCTCAGCCCAAAAATTAGTTGACCCCCACTTGAGTATAGTGGTGGATAGATAAATAGTGAACTTCTGTTTTGCAGATGAACTAACTTCCCTTCCTCTGTTTTCCTATAGTGAGCCCGGAGAATCAGGGATGGTCCTCGTGCTCAAGATGTTCTTGTATATTGTCATCAAATAAAACGTTTGTAAAAGTCACTCCTGTTTTCACAACTTATTTTTATATGCCTCGGACAAATTTGACATGTTTGTGTATACTGTTACATTTGCAGTGTGCTGTAAATATACTGAACAAAAATATCAATGCAACATGTAAAGTGTTTCATGAGTGAATTGAAAGATCCCAGAAATGGTCCATATGCACAAAAAGCTTATTTCTCATGTTGTGCACAAGTTTGTTTACATCTGTTAGTGAGCATTTCTCCTTTGCCAAGATAATCTATCCACCTGACAGGTGTGGCATTTCAATAAACTGATTAAACAGCATGATCATTACACAGGCTCGCCTTGTGGTGGGGACAATAACAGGCCACTAAAGTGCCGTTTTGTCACGCAACACAATGACTCGGATGTCTGAAGTTTTGAGGGAGTGTGCAATTGGTATGCTGATTGCAGGAATGTCCACCAGCGCTGTTGCCAAATAATATTAATTTCTCTACCATAAGCTGCCTCCTATGTTTTACAGTAGTTTAGGGGATAGAGGGATAATGAGGTAAATTGTTACTTATACTACTGCGTTGATCTTGCATAAATAAGCTTGCGAGATTTGTGTGGTTGTACAAGCAGAGGCGGAAGCGAGACATCCTACTCGCTAATTTTTTTCCTGGTTACGTTCTTGAATCATACAGGCAATAAACTAAGCAGACCAGACCCAGCTGATATTACATTGGTGTCTATGGGATAGACGTTAAGCAGACCAGAACAAACTTTCTTTTCATTTGTAAGCGGCCTGAGTAAGACCTTCATTTATCCACCATCTATGGTACAAAGCTAACAATAGGAGGTAAGGCAGGCGGTCTGCTTATTGCTTCAACCCCTCGTGAACAGATTGATGCGAGTCGACCCTGTCGATTTGTCTCTTATGCTGGTAAATGTAGTAATGGATCAGAAAATGAAGACTTCAGGGTCAAAGATTCAGAATTGTCTGGAGAGTGCCCCCTACTGGCCAAACAGATTCCTGCTACATTCTCCTTTTAATACTGTTGAATGGTGTTCCCTTTGAATGAGTCTGAAAATATCCAAAATTACCGAATGCATTGAATGTTGAATTACTGAGGTGTTTTGTGGATAAACTATTGTCCTATATGATAATGGTCACATACACTGGTCCAGTGTGTATTTTCTCTTTGTAGACATTTATTTTGCTCTTATGACTTGAAAATGTCCACCTTAATTTCTCACGATGAGAGAAGACATAAATGAAAGGCTTCATTCTAATGAAGTTGAAAATATTTAAAGTGCTTTGTCAAAATGGTTCCATTGTGTTCACCAAGACTGAAGACCCTTGGTGTGAGCACAGAGCTGAACCAATGGTGCTACGATGCAGAGACTACTACTGCTGTAATTCATTCTGATTTGTCTTGGGCTATGCACTTTGTTGACAACATACCTGGCTCCTACCAGGTGACATGGAAAGGTCAGCATCCGCACCTTCTCATTACTGCTGTCCCCGATGTCTCAACACTAGGTCCCCCTGGGTTCTCTGTACACAAACTTGCTTCTGTCACATCCTTACATGGTCTCATCACTTATGCTGATGGCACTCAACTCTTTTTCACACTCCATACACGTATGATTTCTGTGTGGCTGGCAGACATCTCTGCTTGGATGTTGGCCCGCCACGTCAAGTTCAAACTCTACAACACAGCACTGCTATTCCTTCCTGGGGAAGGCGTGCCAGATCCAAGACCTCTCCATCACGGTTGACATACTCCATTGTTGTGTCCACCTTCCAGACTGTAAATAATCTCTGGCTTTGGTCACGCTGAACTGATGGTGCTACAATGCAGAGACTACTAATGCTGTAACACATTGATTCACAGAATAGTTCAACCTGTACATGTTTATTCAATTGTATGTCTCAGGCTCTGCACTCTCTTTGTTGTCAACTTGGCATGACAGGTGAAGTGAAACAATGTGAGCTTGTGAGATCCGGCTAGTTTAACGAGGCAAGCTTTTGATATAACATGGGTAGTCATAAAACAATGCAGCCTGACCTTCACCTCAGTCTGGCGAACACACAATACATCAGTAGCCTTGTGTGAGCCAGAACAGATCACAAGGTAGCAGCTTGATGTAGAAGTACACCCCCTGGACAGGACACTAGTCTATTGCGGATCCTTACCCCAAATCTAGCTTAATGCTGAGTGCCAAGCAGAGACGCATCAGGTTTTGTTTTTCAATTCTTTGGTATGACTCAGCCAGCGATTGAACTCGCAACCTTCCAATCTCAGTGCAGACACTAACAACAAGGCCACTGAGTTGTTACATTAGCTAGTTAGTTACAGTGTGGCATCCCTGGGACTATCGCTGACGATCAGGGTACTTCACCAGGACATCATTTTGTTAGTTGGGTAACCGCACCCAACCACCTACAATCTCATAATTTCAACAAAGGACAAAAAGTATGATATGTAGTTAAACATGAGAGAGAACCCCAGACTTCTTCTGGCACCACACACATTCAAATCAAATATATTTATAAAGCACTTCTTACATCAGCTGATATCTCAAAGTGCTGTACAGAAACCCAGCCTAAAACCCCAAACAGCAAGCAATGCAGGTGTAGAAGCACAATGGCTAGGAAAAACTCCCTCGAAAGGCCAGAACCTAGGAAGAAACCTAGAGAGGAACCAGGCTATGAGGGGTGGCCAGTCCTCTTCTGGCTGTTCCGGGTGGAGATTACAACAGAACATGGCCAAGATGTTCAATTGTTCATAGATGACAAGCAGGGTCAAATAATAATAATCACAGTGGTTGTCGAGGGTGCAACAGGTCAGCACCTCAGGAGTAAATGTCAGTTGGCTTTTCATAGCCGATCATTCAGAGTATCTCTACCGCTCCTGCTATCTCTAGAGAGTTGATAACAGCAGGTCTGGGACAGGCAGCACGTCCGGTGAACAGGTCAGGGTTCGATAGCCGCAGGCAGAACAGTTGAAACTGGAGCAGCAGCACGGCCAGGTGGACTGGGGACAGCAAGGAGTCATCAGGCCAGGTAGTCCTGAGGCATGGTCCTAGGGCTCAGGTCCTCAGAGAGAGAGAGAGAGAAAGAAAGAAAGAATTAGAGAGAGCATACTTAAATTCACACAGGACACCGGATAAGACAGGAGAAATACTCCAGATATAACAGACTGACCCTAGCCCCACGACACATACACTACTGCAGCATAAATACTGGAGGCTGAGACAGGAGGGGTCGGGAGACACTGTGGCGCCAGCCGACGATACCCCCGGACAGGGCCAAACATGCAGGATATAACCCCACCCACTTTGCCAAAGCACAACCCCCACACCACTAGAGAGATATCTTCAACCACCAACTTACCATCCTGAGACAAGGCCGAGTATAGCCCACAAAGATCTCTGCCACGGCACAACCCAAGGGGGGGTGCCAACCCGGACAGGAAGATCACGTCAGTGACTCAACCCACTCAAGTGACGCACCGCTCCTAGGGACGGCATGGAAGAGCACTAGTAAGCCAGTGACTCAGCCCCTGTAATAGGGTTAGAGACAGAGAATCCCAGTGGAGAGAGGGGAACCGGCCAGGCAGAGACAGCAAGGGTGGTTCGTTGCTCCACTGCCTTTCTGTTCACCTTCACACTCCTGGGCCAGACTACACTCAATCATAGGACCTACTGAAGAGATGAGTCTTCAAAAAGACTTTAAGGTTGAGACCGAGTCTGCGTCTCTCACATGGGTAGGCAGACCATTCCATAAAAATGGAGCTCTATAGGAGAAAGCCCTGCCTCCAGCTGTTTGCTTAGAAATTCTAGGGACAGTTAGGAGGCCTGCATCTTGTGACCGTAGCGTATGTACGGCAGGACCAAATCGGAAAGATAGGTAGGAGCAAGCCCATGTAATGCTTTGTAGGTTAGCAGTAAAACCTTGAAATCAGCCCTTGCCTTAACAGGAAGCCAGTGTAGAGAGGCTAGCACTGGAGTAATATGATCAAATATTTTGGTTCTAGTCAAGATTCTAGCAGCCGTGTTTTGCACTAACTAAAGTTTATTTAGTGCTTTATCCGGGTAGCCGGAAAATAGAGCATTGCAGTAGTCTAACCTAGAAGTGACAAAAGCATGGATACATTTTTCTGCATCATTTTTGGACAGAAAGTTTCTGATTTTTGCAATGCTACGTAGATGGAAAAAAGCTGTCCTTGAAACAGTCTTGATATGTTCATCAAAAGAGAGATCAGGGTCCAGAGTAACGCCGAGGTCCTTCACAGTTTTATTTGAGACAACTGTACAACCATCAAGATTAATTGTCAGATTCAACAGAAGATCTCTTTGTTTCTTGGGACCTAGAACAAGCATCTCTGTTTTGTCCGAGTTTAAAAGTAGAACATTTGCAGCCATCCACTTCCTTATGTCTGAAACACAGGCTTCCAGCGAGGGCAATTTTGGGGCTTCACCATGTTTCATCGAAATGTACAGCTGTGTGTCATCCGCATAGCAGTGAAAGTTAACATTATGTTTCCGAATGACATCACCAAGAGGCAAAATATATAGTGAAAACAATAGTGGTCCTAAAACGGAACCTTGAGGAACACCGAAAATTACAGCTGATTTGTCAGAGGACAAACCATCCACAGAGACAAACTGATATCTTTCCGACAGATAAGATCTAAACCAGGCCAGAACTTGTCCATGTAGACCAATAGGGTTTCCAATCTCTCCAGAAGAATATGGTGATCGATGGCATCAAAAGCAGCACTGAGGTCTAGGAGCACGAGGACAGATGCAGATCCTCGGTCTGACGCCATTAAAAGGTAATTTACTACCTTCACAAGTGCAGTCTCAGTGCTATGATGGGATCTAAAACCAGACTGAAGCGTTTCGTATACATTGTTTGTCTTCAGGAAGGCAGTGAGTTGCTGTGCAACAACTTTTTCAAAATGTTTTGAGAGGAATGGGAGATTTGATATAGGCTGATAGTTTTTTATATTTTCTGGGTCAAGGTTAGGCTTTTTCAAGAGAGGGTTTATTACTGCAACTTTTAGTGAGTTTGGTACACATCCGGTGGATAGAGAGCTGTTATTATGTTCAACATAGGAGGGCCAAGCAGAGGAAGCAGCTCTTTCAGTAGTTTAGTTGGCATAGGGTCCAGTATGCAGCTTGAAGGTTTATCAAATCAAATTTTATTTGTCACATACACATGGTTAGCAGATGCTAATGCGAGTGTAGCGAAATGCTTGTGCTTCTAGTTCCAACAATGCAGTAATATCCAACGAGTAATCTAACCTAACAATTTCACAACAACTACCTTATACACACAAGTGTAAAGGAATGAATAAGAATATGTACATAAAAAAATATATGAATGAGTGATGGTATAGATCGGCATAGGCAAGATGCAGTAGATGGTATAGAGTACAGTATATACATATGAGATGAGTAATGTAGGGAATGTAAACATATGAAGTGGCTAGTGATACATTTATTACATCAATTTTTCCATTATTAAAGTGGCTGGAGTTGAGTCAGTATGTTGGCAGCAGCCACTCAATGTTAGTGATGGCTGTTTAACAGTCTGATGGCCTTGAGATAGAAGCTGTTTTTCAGTCTCTAGGTCCCTGCTTTGATGTACCTGTACTGACCTCGCCTTCTGGATGATAGCGGGGTCAGAGGCCATGATTAGAGGCCATGATTATTTTCATCATTGTGTCAAGAGATATAGTACTAAAACACTTGAGTGTCTCCCTTGATCCTAGGTCCTGGCAGAGTTGTGCAGACTCAGGACAACTGAGCTTTGGAGGAATACACAGATTTAAAGAGGAGTCCGTAATTTGCTTTCTAATGATCATGATCTTTTCCTCAAAGAAGTTCATGAATTTATCACTGCTGAAGTGAAAGCCATCCTCTCTTGGGGAATGCTGCTTTTTAGTTAGCTTTGCGACAGTATAAAAAATATATTTTGGATTGTTCTTATTTTCCTCAATTAAGTTGGAAAAATAGGATGATCGAGCAGCAGTGAGGGCTCTTCGATACTGCACGGTACTGTCTTTCCAAGCTAGTCGGAAGACTTCCAGTTTGGTGTGGCGCCATTTCCGTTCCAATTTTCTGGAAGCTTGCTTCAGAGCTCGGGTATTTTCTGTATACCAGGGAGCTAGTTTCTTATGACAAATGCTTTTAGTTTTTAGTGGTGCGACATTGTGTAGCTACATATCAGGCCTATGAGGCTGTCTGAATGACCCTCTAGACTTCTCTTTGGAGACATTTCATTCTCTCCATTAGCATAGCAGTAAACACTAATCAAATATGCACATAATCAGTGCAGTTAGTGACAGATACCCCCTCAGGACCTCTGAGGTTTGCATTGCATTACAATGGCTCGTGTCCCAAAGAGTGTCATTTGGGACGTAAGCCAATGTTTTATAGGACTAGGGCACAAATAATAATATAATAGTAATCAATAGTTTTGCTCTTTATTTAGCCATCTCACATATAAAATCTTGTTTGTTCATAAAAAAATGTGAATAACTCACCACATGTTAATGAGAAGGGTGTGCTTGAAAGGATGCACATAACTCTGCAATGTTGGGTTATATTGGAGAGAGTCTCAGTCTTAAATCATTTTCCACACACAGTCTGTGCCTGTATTTAGTTGTCATGCTAGTGAGGGCAGAGAATCCACTCTTACATAGGTGCGTGGTTGCAAAGGGCATCAGTGTCTTAACAGCGCAATTTGCCAAGGCTAGAAACTCTGAGCTCAGCCCAATCCAGAAATCTGGCAGTGGCTTCTGATTAAATTAAATTTTCACAGAACTGCTTGTTGCAATTTCGATGAGGCTCTCTTGTTCAGATATCGGTAAGTGGACTGGAGGCAGGGCATGAAAGGGATAATCACAGCCTCAATTTTGTCCCGCACATTGCATATAGTTGCGGAGAGTCCCTGTAATCCTAGATTCAGATCAAAAGGCCAGTCGTGTGACAAACTCGTCATCGTGCAAGCGGTCAGACAAGTGAAAATTATGGTCAGTAAAGAAAACTTTAAGCTTGTCTCTCAATTTAAAAACACGTGTCAATAGTTTACCCCTTGATAACCATTGCATGTTGTAAAAGTGTTACATGGTCGCTGCCCATATCATTGCATAGTGCAGAAAATACAGGAGAGTTCAGGGGCCTTGCTTTAACAAAGTTAACCATTTCCACTGTAGTGTCCAAAACATCTTTCAAGCTGTCCGCCATTTCCTTGGCAGCAAGAGCCTCTCGGTGGATGCTGCAGTGTACCCAAGTGGCGTCAGGAGCAACTGCTTGCACGCACATTACCACTCCACTATGTCTCCCTGTCATGGCTTTTGCGCCATCAGTACAGAGACCAACACATCTTGACAACCAAAGTCCATTTGATGTCACAAATCTGTCCAGTATTTTAAAAATATCCTCTCCTGTTGTCCTGGTTTCCAGTGGTTTGCAGAAGAGGATGTCTTCCTTAATTGACCCCCCATAAACGTAACGGACATATACCAGGAGCTGTGCCAGGCCCGACACGTCTGACTCACCTAGCTGTAACGCACATAATTCACTGGCTTGTATGTAAAGCAGTAATTGTTACAAAACATCTCCTGCCATGTCACTGATGCATCATGAAACAGTGTTGTTTGATGAAGGCATTGTCTGTATAGTTTTTTGGGGCCTTTTCCCCCAGCATTGTCCCAGCCATATCTGCGGCAGCAGGAAAAATGATGTCCTCCACAATAGTATGGGCCTTGCCTGTCTTAGCCACTCGGTAACTCACCATATAAGACGCTTCTAGCCCCTTCTTATTAATGGTATCTGTTGCTTTTATACATGTCTTACTACTCGAAAGTCGTCTATTCTCGTTCAAAAAACTCTTGTGGCTTATTTTTAAAATGGGTCATGTTTCGTTTCTAAATATCTGCGCAAGTGTGACGGTTTCCCCCAAGAGAGTAACAGTTAATGTGATTGGATTTTAATTATTTGAATAGCTACCTGTATTTGACATTGAATTGTTATTTCGCTGAACACTAGATTGTTTAATTTAATTTTTGGCAGTGAAATGAGGCTACTCAGGCGATAAAAAAAAAAACTCACCCACATGTATAGCCCCGTTGGAAAATATAAATGGACTGCATTAAAATGTGAAAAAAAATGTGATTCACGCGTACCCAAGTTTGGGAATATCTGATCTAGAGTTTAGCGTTGATAAGAACACACAAAGGTTGTAGTAACAGAAGTTGCCACACGAGGGCTCTCTTTCCCTATCTGTCAGGGGCTGATACTTTGTAAAAGACACACAAACACACACACTCCCTCCCGGCAGCAGGCCTGTTTCAATATGCATGGCAATCCTCAGGAATAGCAGACAGAAAGGACAGAACCTGGGCCAGGGTTGTGGATGTGGAAGAAATACCCACATCCACAGTGTCACTGCAGCAACTCTCTGAAGCCTCTGTCAATAATATATTGAGCAACAGAACAATCACCACCCACAGTTTGACACACTTGGGATCCTAGTGGGAGAAGCACAACTCAGTAGTCAAAAGTGGCTTCCTATCCTTAACTGTCTCCTTTTCTTGTCTCCTTTCCTTTCGAATCAGCTTCCAGCACATTGCTTTCACCATTCCTTTGTTTATGGACCAATGCAGGAGAGAAGACTGTGAAAGGAAGCCAGATGGAGTAGAGCGTATACAAGGAGAGGAAGCCAGAATGAGAGGAGATGAGGAGAGGAAGTGGTGCTAGACTATTGAGATGCACCCTGGGTCTGTGGCAGCGCTGCTGCACGACAGAGACCAACAGCGGAGAAGTGAGACGTGTGTAAACTGCTGATTGGTAACGCTCTGGTGTCTGACTGCAGTCATTTCACTTGTCAAAACCTCCCCGTCGCCCTGTCTGTCCTTCTCAGTTTTCATTCAGTGTGTTGTGTCAATTGGAAAATATGCCACTTGTCTCCTCTGAGCGATGCGTTACTGTAGATTACCCTCTAGACAGTAACCACGTTTCCATCCCCAGTTTTTACGCTAGTAAAGTCATACCATGTAAAAAATAAAATCAGGATAGCTGTGATGGAAAAAGGACGTTTCGGTACAATTTGATAAATGCCGACAGATTATTTGCTCTATCAACATGGTCGGATCATTTTGTGTTGGTAAAATGAATTATGCAATAAATGGCAGTGGTAACACCTTTATGTGCAAATATTGATATAATAACCATCATATCGAAGTAAACTTGGAGTCACTCAATGAGTGGTCCTCCCACTACGACTCGGGAAACCATGTGGTTTATTAGGATACACATGAAATAAGTTATGATGAAGCCCCTGGGCCCAAGCCAATAAACATATATACAGTCTACAATACCGGTAAAAAATGTGGACACACCTACTCATTCAAGGGTTTTTATTTATTTGTACTATTTTCTATATTGTAGAATAATAGTGTAGACATCAAAACTATGAAATAACACATATGGAATCATGTAGTAACCAAAAAAGTGTTAAACAAATCAAAATATATTTCAAAGTAGCCACCCTTTGCATTGATGACAGCTTTGCACACTCTTGGCATTCTCTCAACCAGCTTCACCTGGAATGCTTTTCCAACAATCTCGAAGGAGCTCCCACATATGCTGAGCACTTGTTGACTGCTTTTCCTTTTTCCTTCACTCTGCGGTCCAACTCATCCCAAACCATCTCAATTGAGTTAAGGTCTGGGGATTGTGGAGGCAGGTCATCTGATGCAGCACTCCATCACTCTCCTTCTTGGTCAAATAGCCCTTACACAGCCTGGAGGTGTGATGGGTCATTGTCCTGTTGAAAAACAAATGATAGTCCCACTATGTGCAAACCAGATGGGATGGCGTATCGCTGCAGAATGCTGTGGTAGCCATGCTGGTTAAGTGTGCCTTGAGTTCTAAATAAATCACATACAGTGTCACCAGCAAAACAACCCCACACCATCACACCTCCTCCTCCGTGCTTCACGGTGGGAACCACACATGTAGTGATTATCCGTTCACCTACTCTTCTCACAAAGACACGGCTGTTGGAACCAAAAATCTCAAATTTGGACTCATCAGACCAAAGGACAGATTTCCACTGGTCTAATGTTCATTGCTCGTGTTTCCACTTGCCCAAGCAAGTCTCTTCTTCTTATTGGTGTCCTTTAGTAGTGGTTTCTTTGTAGCAATTCGACCATGAAGGACTGATTCACGCAGTCTCCTCTGAACAGTTGATGTTGAGATGTGTCTGTTACTTGAACTCTGTGAAGCATTTATTTGGGCTGCAATTTCTGAGGCTGGTAACTGTAATGAACTTATCTTCTGCAGCAGAGGTAACTCTGGGTCTTCCTTTCCTTTGTCGGTCCTCATGAGAGCCAATTTCATCATAGCGCTTGATGGTTTTTGCGACTGCACTTGAAGAAACGTTCAAAGTTCTTGAAATTTTCCGCATTGACTGACCTTCATGTCTTAAAGTAATGATGGACTGTCGTTTGACTTTGCTTATTTGAGCTGTTCTTTCCATAATATGAACTTGGTCAATTACCTATTAGGGCTATCTGCTGTATACCACCCCTACCTTGTTACAACACAACGGATTGGCTCAATCGCATTAAGAAGGAAAGAAATTCCAACAAATTAACTTTTAACAAGGCACACCTGTTAATTGAAATGCATTCCAGGTGACTACCTAATGAAGCTGGTTAAGAGAATGCCAAGAGTGTGCAAAGCTGTCATCAAGGCAAAGGGTGGCTACTTTGAAGAATCTCAAATATTAAATATGTTTGGATTTGTTTAACACTTTTTTGGTTACGACATGATTCCATATGTGTTATTTCATAGTTTTGATGTCTTCCCTATAATTCTATAATGTAGAAAATAGTAAAAATTAACAAAAACCCTTGAATGAGTAGGTGTGTCCAAACTTTTTACTGGTACTGTATATTATACAGTATATACAGTGCATTTGGAAAATAGTCAGACCCCTTTACTTTTTCCACATTTTGTTATGTTACAGCCTTATTCTAAAATGTATTAAATGGTTGTTTTTTCCTCATCAATCTACACACAATACCTCATAATCACAAAGCAAAAAAAGTTTTTTTAGAATTTAAAACTTAAATACTGGGCGCCAAAGACATGGATGTCGATTAAGGCAGCCCTCCGCACCTCTCTGACTCAGAGGGGTTGAGTTAAAGGCACCTAAAGGACTCTCAGACCATGAGAAACAAGATTCTCTGGTCTGATGAATCCAAGATTGAACTCTTTGGCCTGAATGCCAAGCGTCACGTCTGTAGGGAACCTGGCATCATCCCTACGGTGAAGCATGGTGGTGGCAGCATCATGCTGTGGGGATGTTTTTCAGCAGCAGGGACTGGGAGACTAGTCAAGATCGAGGAAAAGATGAATGGCACAAAGTACAGTACCTTGATGAAAACCTGCACTCAGGATGTTAGACTGGGGTGAAGGTTCACCTTCCAACAGGACAACGACCCTAAGCACACAGCCAAGACAACACAGGAGTGACTTTGGGACAAGTCTCTGAATGTCCTTGAGTGGCCCAGCCAGAGCCCAGACTTGAACCCGAGCTAACATCTGTGGAGAGACCTGAAAATAGATGTGCAGCGACGTTCCCCATCCAACCCGACAGAGCTTGAGAGGATCTGCAGAGAAGAATGGGAGAAACTCCCCAAATACAGGTGTGCCAAGCTTGTAGAATCATATCCAAGAAGACTCAAAGCTGTAATCGCTGCCAAGTATAATTGTCTGAATACTTATATAAATGTGATATTTCAGTTTTAAAAACCTGTTTTTGCTTTTGCCATTATGGGGGTATTGTTAGTAGATTGATGAGTACATTTAAAAAAAAATCCAGTTTCGAATAAGGCTGTAATGTAACAAAATGTGTAAAAAGTCAAGGGATCTGAATACTTTCCGAATGCACTGTATTAGGTAAGTAGTAGATATTTTTGTATTTATTTTTACTGCAAATGCCAACCACAGAAGGATTCAGGAGCCCATTCTCAATGAGTGTAGACAGCCTACTGCTGCCTGCCGCCGCTCTGCTAATCGTCAGAAGGGGGAGTGGAGGAGGTAGGAGGCCCACGTGGGTAACTGAGTGGCCCTGCCTTGATTGGGTAACTGATTAATATTATTATTATTTGTAATTCATAATGAATGAATGTGACGGGTCAATTGTGTGAGTCAGGGGCTGGGCCCAAGCCCATAGGCAGTGGTGGAAAAAGTACCCAATTATCATATTGAATAAAAGTAAAGATACCTTAATATAAAATGACTCAAGTAGAGGTGAAAGTCAGCCAGTAAAATACTACTTGAGTAAAATTCTAAAAAGTATCAAAAGTAAATGTAATTGCTAAAATGTACTTAAGTATCAAAAGTAAAAGTATAAATCATTTCAAATTCCTTATATGAAGCAAAGCAGCTGGCCACATTTTCTAGTTTATTATTTATTTACGGATAGCCAGGGGCACGCTCCAACTCGGACATCATTTACAAACAAAGCGTGTGTTTAGTGAGTCCGCCAGATCAGAGGCAGTAGGGATGACCAGGAATGTTCTCTAGATATGTATGTTAATTAGACCATTTTCCTGTCCTGCTAAGCATTCAAAATGTAACTAGTACTTATGTTTTTTTATTGTATTTTTTTATCCGACCACAGGAGCCCGCTCTCAATGTTCAAAATATACCAGAGAGCATAATTTAGCCACAGAGGATCAATAGTTAAAAAAAAACTAACTGTGGATAGAATGTTATCACATGCCATACAGGTAACTGCCAAAATATAGGAAACAGCAACATAAAACGTCTTGCAAGGGTGTTGGGCCACCACGAGCTGCCAGAACAGCTTCAAAGCTCCTTGGCATAGATTCTACAAGTGGACCTAAACCATACCAGGAAAATGCACCCCACACACCATAACATAAACCATGTATCCCTTGTTTAGTCAAGTGTTTCCTTTATTTTGGCAGTTACTGGTTGCCTACAGTCAGGAAGGCCGCAATGTGGGCAGCAAGCACGTCAAATATACAGCTTGTTGCGTTGCTGCCATAGAAATATAATCCATAGAAGGGTTTTGGAACCTCTTACCCTGGCAATTTGACTGTTAAACTCATGGGTACACTAGCAATGGATGCCAGTCCTGACTTGAATGGGAACGGCCATCTATGGATTATTTTTCTATGGTTGGTTGCAGCTGTCTGTTTACCTTTTGCAAATGTCAAAATATAATTGCGTGAAAAATGTACAGTTTGGAAAGCAAATGCCTGCCGCTGAAAAGAGAAGACTAATCTGTCTGTCCAACCATTAGAATTTTAAGGAACATCAGAATGCTGCACTTTATTTCTTCCGGTTACTGATAGGTATGCGCCCATCAAGAAACTGACTGTTAGAACTGCCAAATCATGGATAGATGATGAATTGAAAAACTGTATGGCTGAGAGGGATGAGGCAAAGGGAATAGAAAATAAGTTTGACTACACAGCAGACAGGCAAACATAGAGTAAATTGAGAAATCACGTAACTAAACTAAACAAAAAGAAGAAGAAACTATACTATGGAACAAAGATAAATGACATAAAGAATGATAGTAGAAAGCTGTGGAGTACTTTAAATGAAATTCTAGTCAAGAAAGCAAATTTAGCTCCATCTTTCATTGAGGCAGATGGCTTATTCATAACAAAACCCTTTGATATTGCTAACCACTTTATTACATTTTTTGTTGACAAGATTAGTAATCGTAGGTAGGACATGCAAACAACAAATGCTGAGTCTTCATATTCATGCATAATAGACCAAATAATGAAAGACAAGCACTGTAGTTTTGAGTTCCACAAAGTGGGTGTGGAAGAGGTGAAACAGTTGTTGCTATCTATAAATAAGGACAAACCTGTCACGATCGTCTTGCGAAGAGAGTGAGGACCAAAATGCAGCGTGTTCAAAATACATCTTCTTTTATTTCAGAAGAGAGAAAAACCAAGAAACGAACAACTATACAAAAACTAACAAAATAACAAACTGACGACCGTGAAGCTATACATATAAATAGTGCTGACACAAACACTACACATAGACAATTACCCACAAATGCATGATGCCCATGGCTGCCTTAAATATGGCTCCCAATCAGAGACAAATGAAAGACATCTGTCTCTGATTGAGAACCACTCAGGCAACCATAGACATACCTAGACACATTCACTCAACCATAGACATACCTAGAAACATTCACTCAACACAAACTCATACACTACACCCAACACCCCCTTTACCATATAACCACCCAACATGACAAAACACAAACATTCCCCATGTCACACCCTGACCTAACTAAAATAATAAAGAAAACAAAGAATACTAAGGCCAGGGCGTGACAAAACCACCTGGTACCGACAACCTGGATGGTAAGTTGCTGAGGTTGGCAGCGGAATACATTGTGACTCCTGTTTGCCACATTTTCAATTTAAGCCTAGAAGACGGTGTGTGCTCTCAGACGTGGAGTGGGGCAAAGGTCATTCCGCTACCCAAGAATAGCAGAGCACCCTTTAAATGTTCAAACAGCCGACCAATCAGCCTGTTACAAGTGCTTAGCATAGAGCTTAGCACTTAACATAGAGCTTGAGTCAGTTTTAGAATGGGTAACTAGCAAATGGCAGGTGCTAAATATCTCAAAAACTAAAAGCATAATTTTTGGGACAAATCACTCACTCAACAATAAACCTAGTTTAGATTCATTAATGGATAATGTGCCTTTTGAGAAAGTTGAGGAGACTGAACTGCTGGGTGTAACCCTAGATAGCAAGGTGTCATGTTCAAAACATGGGAAGAGGTCTGTCCATGATAGGGCGTTGCTCTGCCTTCTTGACATCTCAGTCGACCAGACAGATCCTAAAGGACCCTCGTTTTGTCGCACCTGCTCTACTGCCCAGCTGTGTGGTCATGAGCGGCAAAGAAGGACACAGGTAAATTTCAGTTGGTACAGAACAAAGCAGCACGTATCGCACTTAGATATACACGGAGGGTGAATGTCAGTAACATGCATGTCAATCTCTCCTGGCTCAAAGTTGAGGAGAGATTGACTGCATCACTACTGGTCTTTGTGTGAGGTATTGATGTGTTGAAGGTACTGAACTGTCTGTTCAAGCAGTTGGCACACAGTTCAGACACTCATCTGTACAACACAAGACATGCAACCAGAAGTCTCTTCACAGTCCCCAGGTCCAGAACAGAGGCTGGGAAACGCACAGTATTAAATAGAGCCGTGACTTCATGGAACTCTCTGCCAGCCCAGGTAACTCAAGATAGCAATAAAACTAGCTTAAAAAAAACAGATTAAAGAGCACCTTACTGCACAAAAGGGACTGTGAAGAGACACAGCCATGTGATATATCTTGTATTGTAATGTTCACTGTACTATGTATTGGACCTACATGTTGGATGCATGTACTAATTAATTTGTAGGCTATGTGTGACATTTTAAATGTATTTCAGTCCTTGACTAATAATGTTCTGTAGTATGTATAATGTCATGTTTCATGTGGACCCCAGGAAGAGTAGCTGGTGCTTTTGCAGTGGCTAATAGGGATTGTAAAGAGTACCAAATACCAAAAACGTCCAATTTCTTGCGAACAGCTAAACTGTTTTTCAAAGTACCTCATCTTGAGATAGGCTATTGCCAAGAGCAGTGGATCAGCCATCACCGTGAGTAGTAGCCTATGGCCACAGGAGGTTGGTGGCACCTTAATTGGGGAGGACGGGCTCGTGGTAACAGTTGGAGAGGAATAGGTGGAATGGTATCAAATACGTCAAACACATGGTTTGATTCCATTCTATTCGCTCCGTTACAGCCATTATTATGAGCCGTCTTCCCCTTAGCAGCCTCCACTGCCTACGGCTTCATGTTCATCATTAGGTGAATCAGTGTGCCACTGGACATTTTATTTAGTAGCCTACTGTAGCCTATAATAAATAAATATATATATATATAGCACCAGTCAAAAGTTTGGACACACCTACTCATTCAAGGATTTTTCTTTATTTTTACTATTTTCTACATTGTAGAATAATAGTGAAGACATCAAAACCATGAAATAACACATATGGAATCATGTAGTAACCAAACAAGTGTTAAACAAATCAAAATATAGTTTATATTTGAGATTCTTCAAAATAGCCACCCTTTGCCTTGATGACAGCTTTCCACACTCTTGGCATTCTCTCAACCAGCTTCATGAGGTAGTCACCAGGACTGCATTTCAATTAACAGGTGTGCCTTGTTAAAAGTTAATTTGTTGGAATTTCTTTCCTTCTTAATGTGTATATAGAGTTGAAGTTCGGAAGTTTACATACACATAGGTTGGAGTCATTAAAACTTGTTTAACAACCACTCCACAAATCTATTGTCAACAAATGATAGTTTTAGCAAGTCGGTTAGGACATCTACTTTAGTAGATCTAAGTCATTTTCCCAGCAATTGTTAACAGACACATTATTTCACTTATAGTTCACTGTATCACAATTCCAGTGGGTCAGAAGTTTACATGCATGAAGTTGACTGTGCCTTTAAACAGCTTGGAAAATTCCAGAAAATTATGTCATGGCTTCAGAAGCTTTTATTAGGCTAATTGACATCATTTGAGTCAATTAGAGGTGTACCTGTGGATGTATTTCAAGGCCTACCTTCAAACTCAGTGCCTCTTTGCTTGACATCATGGGAAAATCAAAAGAAATCAGCCAAGACCTCTTGGGAGCAATTTCCAAACGCCTGAAGGTACCACGTTCATCCTTACAAACAATAGTACGCAAGTATAAACACCATGGGACCACGCAGCCGTCATACCGCCCAGGAAGGCGGTTCTGTCTCCTAGAGATGAACGTACTTTGGTGCGAAAAGTGCAAATCAATCCCAGAACAACAGCAAAAGACCTTGTGAAGATGCTGGAGGAAACAGGTACAAAAGTATCTATATCCACAGTAAAACGAGTCCTATATCGACATAACCTGAAAGGCCACTCAGCAAGAAAGAAAACACTGCTCCAAAACAGCCATAAAAAAGCCAGACTGCACATGGGGACAAAGATCGTACTTTTTGGAGAAATGTCCTCTGGTCTGATGAAACAAAAATATAACTGTTTGGCCATAATGACCATCATTATGTTTGGAGGAAAAAGGGGGAGGTTTACAAGCCGAAGAACACCATCCCAACCGTGACGCACGGGGGTGGCAGCATCATGTTGTGGGGGTGCTTTGCTGCAGGAGGGATTGGTGCACTTCACAAAATAGATGGCATCATGAGGAGAGAAAATGATGTGGATATATTGAAGCAACAACTCAAGACATCAGTCAGGAAGTTAAAGCTTGGTCGCAAATGGGTCTTCCAAATGGACAATGACCCCAAGCATACTTCCAAAGTTGTGGCAAAATAGCTTAAGGACAACAAAATCAAGGTATTGGAGTGGCCATCACAAAGCCCTGACTTCAATCCTATAGAAAATGTGTGGGCAGAACTGAAAAGCGTGTGCGAGCAAGGAGGCCTACAAACCTGACTCAGTTACACCAGCTCTGTCAGGAGGAATGGGCCAAAATTCACCCAACTTATTGTGGGAAGTGAAATGTTTGACCCAAAATGTTTGACCCAAGTTAATCAATTTATAGGCAATGCTACCAAATACTAATTGAGTGTATGTAAACTTCTGACCCACTGGGAATGTGATAAAAGAAATTAAATCTGAAATACATAATTAATTCTCCCTACTATTATTCTGACATTTGACATTCTTAAAATAAAGTGGTGATCCTAACTGACCTAAGACAGGGAATTTTTACTAGGATTAAATGTCAGTAATTGTGAAAAACTGAGTTTAAATGTATTTGGCTAAGGTGTATGTAAACTTCCGACTTCAACTGTATATATACTATACATATACATATATACATATACTGTACAATGTGTGTCCCTTCATTGGCCGGGGCTGATCATCACACACTGATTTTTATCTGCAACAAGTCCGTTTGGTGGAAACATCACTGGTGAGAAAATGTGCATATTTTCTTTCTTCAGATTTTAGAATATTCGCTTGAAAATCTGTCGCAAATTGGATGGAAATCTAGCTTGTGATTTTGAAGGTTTTAGGCTATCATTCCATGGCAGAAGACGAGCTACAGACCAGACATCAGAACAGCTAGACTGCTACAGACCAGTGTACAGGACATCAGAACAGCTAGACTGCTACAGACCAGTGTACAGGACATCAGAACAGCTAGACTGCTACAGACCAGTGTACAGGACATCAGAACAACGAGACTGCTACAGACCAGTGTACAGGACATCAGAACAGCTAGACTGCTACAGACCAGTGTACAGGACATCAGAACAACTAGACTGCTACAGACCAGTGTACAGGACATCAGAACAGCTAGACTGCTACAGACCAGTGTACAGGACATCAGAACAGCTAGACTGCTACAGACCAGTGTACAGGACATCAGAACACCGAGACTGCTACAGACCAGTGTACAGGACATCAGAACAGCTAGACTGCTACAGACCAGTGTACAGGACATCAGAACAGCTAGACTGCTACAGACCAGTGTACAGGACATCAGAACACCGAGACTGCTACAGACCAGTGTACAGGACATCAGAACACCGAGACTGCTACAGACCAGTGTACAGGACATCAGAACAACGAGACTGCTACAGACCAGTGTACAGGACATCAGAACACCGAGACTGCTACAGACCAGTGTACAGGACATCAGAACAACGAGACTGCTACAGACCAGTGTACAGGACATCAGAACAGCTAGACTGCTACAGACCAGTGTACAGGACATCAGAACAACTAGACTGCTACAGACCAGTGTACAGGACATCAGAACAACGAGACTGCTACAGACCAGTGTACAGGACATCAGAACAGCTAGACTGCTACAGACCAGTGTACAGGACATCAGAACAGCTAGACTGCTACAGACCAGTGTACAGGACATCAGAACAGCTAGACTGCTACAGACCAGTGTACAGGACATCAGAACAGCTAGACTGCTACAGACCAGTGTACAGGACATCAGAACAACGAGACTGCTACAGACCAGTGTACAGGACATCAGAACAGCTAGACTGCTACAGACCAGTGTACAGGACATCAGAACAACTAGACTGCTACAGACCAGTGTACAGGACATCAGAACAGCTAGACTGCTACAGACCAGTGTACAGGACATCAGAACAGCTAGACTGCTACAGACCAGTGTACAGGACATCAGAACACCGAGACTGCTACAGACCAGTGTACAGGACATCAGAACAGCTAGACTGCTACAGACCAGTGTACAGGACATCAGAACAGCTAGACTGCTACAGACCAGTGTACAGGACATCAGAACAGCTAGACTGCTACAGACCAGTGTACAGGACATCAGAACACCGAGACTGCTACAGACCAGTGTACAGGACATCAGAACAGCTAGACTGCTACAGACCAGTGTACAGGACATCAGAACAACTAGACTGCTACAGACCAGTGTACAGGACATCAGAACAACGAGACTGCTACAGACCAGTGTACAGGACATCAGAACAACGAGACTGCTACAGACCAGTGTACAGGACATCAGAACAGCTAGACTGCTACAGACCAGTGTACAGGACATCAGAACAGCTAGACTGCTACAGACCAGTGTACAGGACATCAGAACACCGAGACTGCTACAGACCAGTGTACAGGACATCAGAACACCGAGACTGCTACAGACCAGTGTACAGGACATCAGAACAGCTAGACTGCTACAGACCAGTGTACAGGACATCAGAACAGCTAGACTGCTACAGACCAGTGTACAGGACATCAGAACAGCTAGACTGCTACAGACCAGTGTACAGGACATCAGAACAACGAGACTGCTACAGACCAGTGTACAGGACATCAGAACAGCTAGACTGCTACAGACCAGTGTACAGGACATCAGAACAACGAGACTGCTACAGACCAGTGTACAGGACATCAGAACAACGAGACTGCTACAGACCAGTGTACAGGACATCAGAACAGCTAGACTGCTACAGACCAGTGTACAGGACATCAGAACACCGAGACTGCTACAGACCAGTGTACAGGACATCAGAACAGCTAGACTGCTACAGACCAGTGTACAGGACATCAGAACAGCTAGACTGCTACAGACCAGTGTACAGGACATCAGAACAGCTAGACTGCTACAGACCAGTGTACAGGACATCAGAACAACGAGACTGCTACAGACCAGTGTACAGGACATCAGAACAACGAGACTGCTACAGACCAGTGTACAGGACATCAGAACAGCTAGACTGCTACAGACCAGTGTACAGGACATCAGAACAACGAGACTGCTACAGACCAGTGTACAGGACATCAGAACACCGAGACTGCTACAGACCAGTGTACAGGACATCAGAACAACGAGACTGCTACAGACCAGTGTACAGGACATCAGAACAGCTAGACTGCTACAGACCAGTGTACAGGACATCAGAACATCGAGACTGCTACAGACCAGTGTACAGGACATCAGAACAGCTAGACTGCTACAGACCAGTGTACAGGACATCAGAACACCGAGACTGCTACAGACCAGTGTACAGGACATCAGAACAGCTAGACTGCTACAGACCAGTGTACAGGACATCAGAACACCGAGACTGCTACAGACCAGTGTACAGGACATCAGAACACCGAGACTGCTACAGACCAGTGTACAGGACATCAGAACACCGAGACTGCTACAGACCAGTGTACAGGACATCAGAACAACGAGACTGCTACAGACCAGTGTACAGGACATCAGAACAACGAGACTGCTACAGACCAGTGTACAGGACATCAGAACAGCTAGACTGCTACAGACCAGTGTACAGGACATCAGAACAGCTAGACTGCTACAGACCAGTGTACAGGACATCAGAACACCGAGACTGCTACAGACCAGTGTACAGGACATCAGAACAGCTAGACTGCTACAGACCAGTGTACAGGACATCAGAACAGCTAGACTGCTACAGACCAGTGTACAGGACATCAGAACAACGAGACTGCTACAGACCAGTGTACAGGACATCAGAACACCGAGACTGCTACAGACCAGTGTACAGGACATCAGAACAGCTAGACTGCTACAGACCAGTGTACAGGACATCAGAACAACGAGACTGCTACAGACCAGTGTACAGGACATCAGAACACCGAGACTGCTACAGACCAGTGTACAGGACATCAGAACAACGAGACTGCTACAGACCAGTGTACAGGACATCAGAACAGCGAGACTGCTACAGACCAGTGTACAGGACATCAGAACAACGAGACTGCTACAGACCAGTGTACAGGACATCAGAACAGCGAGACTGCTACAGACCAGTGTACAGGACATACTCAGGCCACTCCAATAGCATTTTTCCCTTTTTGTTTTAAATTGCTGATAATGTTGATAATCAAGATTATCTATGATGACATCCCTCTCAACCCTCCAAAAGGTTACTGGTAACCTCTCATTTCTATTGTAGAATGATAAGGTATATTTACCTGAAAGTGTACGTGCATTTATATGAGTGATGAGACTATACCCAAGCTAAGGGCCTAATTCGAGCGGATATTGCTCTGCGGCCACACAGTCACATTTCCCCTTGTCTTGTTTATAAACAGGATGTGTCCCAAATGGCACCCTATTCATTTACATTTTACATTTTAGTCATTTAGCAGACGCTCTTATCCAGAGCGACTTACAGTAGAGTGCATACATTTTATTACATTTTTACATACTGAGACAAGGATATCCCTACCGGCCAAACCCTCCCTAACCCGGACGACGCTATGCCAATTGTGCGTCGCCCCACGGACCTCCCGGTTGCGGCCGGCTGCGACAGAGCCTGGGCGTGAACCCAGAGACTCTGGTGGCGCAGCTAGCACTGCGATGCAGTGCCCTAGACCACTGCGCCACCCGGGAGGTTAATAAGGCTCTGGCCATAATTAGTGCACTATATAGGGAATAGGGTTCCATTTGGGATGCAGACAGTGTTTGGAACAGAACAGATCTCCTTCGTTTTAGTGTGACCTTTCTGGTGTAATTTGCATAGAAATACCCTGGAAGGGAGGGAGAGAGAGAGAGATAGTCTAAATGAAGTGATTATAGTGCTGTGGTATCAACTGCTCTCCTCAGGATACACTGCTCTCCTCAGGATACACTGCTCTCCTCAGGATACACTGCTCTCCTCAGGATACACTGCTCTCCTCAGGATACACTTCTCTCTCTCTCTCTCTCTCTCTCTCTCTCTCTCTCTCTCTCTCTCTCTCTCTCTCTCTCTCTCTCTCTCTCTCTCTCTCTCTCTCTCTCTCTCTCTCTCTCTCTCTCTCTCTCTCTCTCTCTCTCTCTCTCTCTCTCTCTCTCTCTCTCTCTCTCTCTCTCTCTCTCTCTCTCTCTCTCTCTCTCTCTCTCTCTCTCTCTCTCTCTCTCTCTCTCTCTCTCTCTCTCTCATTGTCCATTAGTGAAATATGAAATGTATTTTCTCGCATATAGAGTTACTACAATTTACTTAATTAAACATTTCCAACAGCATGATCAACCTTTCTCTTCCTAGTGCCAGGCTTCTACGCTTTACAAGACTACCGTTGCACCTTAAGACTGCACTCAACCACAACGTTGTATTTTTGGCCTGGAACCCAGGGATTTGACACACTTTTACATCTTAACAAACTCTGAATGTAGGCCAGCCAGACAACTCTCCAAGTAAAGTGTCCTTCCCTATGGTCTGTTCCCGCTGGGCACACCACATCATTTCAATGTGGATAATTGGGTAATATTTGTTTGAGATGTTGATTACAACTTATATTCACCCACTCAAAAAGACAGCTAAAAGTTAGTTAAATTTCCAATGTGTGATCATTATGCTTTCAACCATCTAAATGAAAAAACACTGTCTGATTTTTGGTTTAGTTGTCACCCAAATGTGTTATCACTGCACTTTCAACCATTTAAAAGCACAACAAAGTTTAAATGGAAATACAATGTCAGATATTTGAACATTAATACAATTTAATATGTAGTCACTGTGCTTCATCTAATAGCACAGCCAAATGACCTGGATTGGAGTTGAGATTACATTAAAAGTACATGGTCGAAGTGATCAATGCCGTTCGAGATTACAAGCAGATTATTACAGCAATTGTGAAGAGCTCCACAGACCTGCGATGACCTATGCATGCTATCTTGAACATGCAGCTTTATGTGATTACATGGGAAGAAGTTTAGATTTACAGTAACCTCAAAATGTGAACATGGATGTGTTACTCATTTTAAGTTTGAATAACTACTGTTACATTAGTTTGTAAAATAGCCTTAACTTTAGGCTATTCACTGTATTACCAAAATAATTTGAATTGTGTTTGGTTGACAACGCAATCAAATATCAACATTTATATCACAGGAGGTTGGTGCCACCTTAATAATTGGGGTGGATGGCTCATAGTAATGGCTGAATCAGAATAGTTGGAATGGTATCAAATACATCCATTTGCTCCGTTCCGGTCATTATTATGAGCCATCCTCCCCTCAGCAGCCTCCTGTGCTATATATCTACTGCTTAGATAGCTCCATCTGAGCCACTGGCTTAATCCCATTATTTGACTTTTATTTTTGGTTGAGTTGGAAGCGTGAATCAAACATACTGTATCATTTTTTAAACTTTTTGACAGGTGAATAATCTATTTATTGTATACATTTTTTATATTGAATTGCGTTTGGTTGTCAACACAACCAAATATCAACATTTGAAGGAGATGTATCTTCTGAGTCCACAGGTGGACTCCAATCAAGTTGTAGAAACATCTGAAGGATGATCAATGGAAACAGGATGCACCTGACCCCAATTCGTGTCTATTAACAAAAGGTCTGAATACTTATGTAAATAAGGTATTTCTGTTAAAGTTTTTTTATACGTTTGCAGAAATGTTCACTTTGTCATTATGGGGTATTGTGTGTAGATTGCTGATGATTTTTTTTTATTTAATCAATTTTAGAATAAGGCTGTAACAAAATTTGGAAAAAGTCAAGGGCTCTGAATACTTTCCAAAGGCACTGTGCCTGCATGGTCACATTTAATTTGCTCTGTTAAACCTACCCTTTGGAAGGTGTTACGTTCCCCAGTTTCTGTGTTGTATTTGAGTGTGTGTGTTTCAGGAGATAGATTCCTGAAAACTCCCCAAGCAGCTGATTGGTCGACCCCAGGCTAATTGATGATTGGAGAGCTGACCCGCCCCCTCGTCAAGAAGCAGCTGACTCTAATCACCATTGCCACCTGAAGATATAAAGCCAGTGTTCTGTTCAGGAGATCATGAGAAAGATTAGAGAGAGAGATTTTTTTTGCTGGAGAATTAGATTATGATATAGTGTTGGTTGTTTAACAGAAAGTGTGGTATGTGTTAGTTGTTGTTGGTAGCAGCTTTGATATGTTCTGTGTTTGTTGCTTTGTCAAAAGTTCTTTAGTGGCCTGAGTTAGTTTACTCAGTTTTGTTGTAAAGTGTTTGTGAAATTGTTAATAATTATTCTGTTTCATTTGTTCCCAGGGGGGAAGGGGAAGGCACTTAGGGAGTGCTTAGGCAAGAGGCCCGAGGGCATACATATACCCGTAGTATATTCAATGTCTAGGCACACTAGGTAAGACCTGGGTGGACCAGCCCCTGTATTTTGGTTAGGGCACCAGGTGGTGCTAAGTTAGGTAAGTTAAGTGGGTAGGCAGGTTAGATAGGAGAGGGGGAGCTTTGATATTTACTTTCTTTCCTTTGGTTCCATCCAGCCCCTTTTCCCCATATTACCGTGTAGGAAATAAATCCTAGTAACGGTAAATTCTGACTTTTGTCATCCTTACTCGCACCTACAGTCCATACCTCTTTCGCTTCACGGGGAGTTGAGTTGCAGCAGGGAGTTGCGTTCCCTCTTTATAGAGGCGTGCGTAACAGAAGGACTTCGATAGTAACAGTGAATCTGTTTAGTTTTATTGTGGAGATTGCTCAGCAGTCATTCTCACGATAGCACATTGGTACTAGTCAGTGACAAATATCATAGCAGGGCTTGGTTAAAACCCTGGATTGAAGTCCAAAGGGTAGCTGTAGATAGAGGAGGTCCTGCCCAGCCCATTGTTTTTTTTCTTCGAATAGTGGATATATGGAAGATCGGACGTTGTTTTAAAGGAACAAATTCAACATATTTCAACAAGTTTTGTCTATGTTGAAATTTGTTTACCATGATGAATGACATAATCCTGTGGTTGAAATTTCACCCTCAAAACAACATTTTACATTGATGATTTGTATTTTCTACGTAGATTCCACAAATTACGTTGAAACGACATTGATTCAACCAGTTTGTGGCCAGTGGGTTCCTCTGAGATGGGTGGAGAGAAGAAATGTTTGCTCGAGTGTGTGTGTGTCTGTGTGGAGAAGAAACAGTGTCTTGGAGGCACAGTCTTTGACACATTTTTTTGAGCACAGTATTTCCTTCACAGAATTCATTGTAGATCACCATGGCTTCCCCTATGTGGGCTAGTTAAGCAAAAAGGCCAGAGTAGGTGTGGTATATGGCCAATATACCACGGCTAAGGGCTGTTCTTATGCACTACGCAATGCGGAGTGTCTGGACACAGCCCTTAGCTGTGGTATATTGGCCATATATAACAAAACCCCGAGGTGCCTTATTGCTATTATAAACTGGTAACCAACGTAATTAGCAGTAAAAATAAATGTTTTGTCATACCCATGGTATACGGCTTTTAGCCAATCAGCATTCAGGGCTGGAACTACACAGTTTATAATCTTCAATAAATGCTGGCCAACCAAGATTAAACACAGTCTGCAAATCACGGCCTGTATTCATAAAACATCTCAGAGTAGGAGTGCAGATCAGCACTCTTGCCTCAAGATGCTTTTTGAATACTAAGCCTGGATCTCAATTCAAACACAACCCACTGGGCTCACACTGGTTGAATCAATGTTATTTTCACATCAGTTCAATGAAATTACGTTGAACCAACGTGGAATAGACGTTGAATTGACGTCTGTGCCCAGTGGGAAGAGACCTTACACCAGTGTAAAATATCCTTACATTTCTTAGCTCCACAAAACACTACTTAATCCGACTAATTAAATGAACAATAGTCTCCTAGTCTCCTTTAGTCTCATATAGATCCACAATGTTACATCAATCACTGATACCTGTGTATGTACATGGTTTTCCACAAGGCAGTACAACACAGACTTTAGTCTACCTGGGTGACCTACAAACAGGCTGGCAGCTTCATTTATCTCAGCTGTGTACTGTTAAAGTGTTGGGTTATGCCCACTGTTTAAATCCCGGAGCCGGGTTGACACTGAGTGGGTGAAGACAGTGAGCTGCTGTACGATGAAAAGAGAGAGACAGCAAAGAGAGAGAGGGAGGGAGGGAGGCAAGAAGAGGGCGATAGAAGAGAAGAGAGAGAGAAGATGGAACGAGAAAAAGAGGAAGAGACAGAGTGGAGGAACAGAAAGAGAGAGTGAGAGGGAGGAGAGTAGATGACTTCACTACATGCACTCATTAGCTATACAGGGTCTCTCTCTGCTGTACTCTGTCTGTGTGGCAGTGGGAGGTTTGACATAAGTGGCGCTTTCAACTCAGGGACTGGTAACAGATGGCGTTGGGAAATAAGGCTCATCTACGCAGCCAGCCAGGCAGCAGCCCTGTTTCTGTTGCTCTCTCCCAGGAGCATCTCTCTCGCTCTCTCCTCACATTCTCCTCCTCTCTACCTCCCTGCACTCTTCTCTCTCATCCTCTCTACCTCCCTCTCTCTCTCTCTCTACCTCCCTGCATCCTACTCTCTCTCTCTACCTCCCTCTCTCTCTCTCTCTACCTCCCTGCATCCTACTCTCTCTCTCTACCTCCCTGCATCCTACTCTCTCTACCTCCCTGCATCCTACTCTCTCTCTCTACCTCCCTGCATCCTACTCTCTCTCTCTACCTCCCTGCATCCTACTCTCTCTACCTCCCTACATCCTACTCTCTCTCTCTACCTCCCTACATCCTACTCTCTCTCTACCTCCCTCTCTCTCTCTCTCTCTACCTCCCTGCATCCTACTCTCTCTCTCTACCTCCCTGCATCCTACTCTCTCTCTCTACCTCCCTGCATCCTACTCTCTCTCTCTACCTCCCTGCATCCTACTCTCTCTCTCTACCTCCCTACATCCTACTCTCTCTCTCTACCTCCCTGCATCCTGCTCTCTCTCTCTACCTCCCTGCATCCTACTCTCTCTCTCTACCTCCCTACATCCTACTCTCTCTCTCTACCTCCCTGCATCCTACTCTCTTTCTCTACCTCCCTACATCCTACTCTCTTTCTCTACCTCCCTGCATCCTACTCTCTCTCTACCTCACTACATCCTACTCTCTCTCTACCTCCCTGCATCCTACTCTCTCTCTACCTCCCTACATCCTACTCTCTCTCTCTACCTCCCTACATCCTACTCTCTCTCTCTACCTCCCTACATCCTACTCTCTCTCTCTACCTCCCTGCATCCTACTCTCTCTCTCTACCTCCCTGCATCCTACTCTCTCTCTCTACCTCCCTGCATCCTACTCTCTCTCTCTACCTCCCTACATCCTACTCTCTCTCTCTACCTCCCTACATCCTACTCTCTCTCTCTACCTCCCTACATCCTACTCTCTCTCTCTACCTCCCTACATCCTACTCTCTCTCTCTACCTCCCTACATCCTACTCTCTCTCTCTACCTCCCTGCATCCTACTCTCTCTCTCTACCTCCCTACATCCTACTCTCTCTCTCTACCTCCCTACATCCTACTCTCTCTCTCTACCTCCCTGCATCCTACTCTCTCTCTCTACCTCCCTGCATCCTACTCTCTCTCTCTACCTCCCTGCATCCTACTCTCTCTCTCTACCTCCCTACATCCTACTCTCTCTCTCTACCTCCCTGCATCCTACTCTCTCTCTCTACCTCCCTGCATCCTACTCTCTCTCTCTACCTCCTGCATCCTACTCTCTCTCTCTACCTCCCTGCATCCTACTCTCTCTCTCTACCTCCCTGCATCCTACTCTCTCTCTCTACCTCCCTACATCCTACTCTCTCTCTCTCTCTACCTCCCTACATCCTACTCTCTCTCTCTACCTCCCTGCATCCTACTCTCTCTCTCTACCTCCCTGCATCCTACTCTCTCTCTCTACCTCCCTGCATCCTACTCTCTCTCTCTACCTCCCTACATCCTACTCTCTCTCTCTACCTCCCTACATCCTACTCTCTCTCTCTACCTCCCTGCATCCTACTCTCTCTCTCTACCTCCCTACATCCTACTCTCTCTCTCTACCTCCCTGCATCCTACTCTCTCTCTCTACCTCCCTGCATCCTACTCTCTCTCTCTACCTCCCTGCATCCTACTCTCTCTCTCTACCTCCCTACATCCTACTCTCTCTCTCTACCTCCCTACATCCTACTCTCTCTCTCTCTCTACCTCCCTAAATCCTACTCTCTCTCTCTACCTCCCTACATCCTACTCTCTCTCTCTACCTCCCTACATCCTACTCTCTCTCTCTACCTCCCTGCATCCTACTCTCTCTCTCTACCTCCCTACATCCTACTCTCTCGCTCTACCTCCCTGCATCCTACTCTCTCTCTCTACCTCCCTGCATCCTACTCTCTCTCTCTACCTCCCTGCATCCTACTCTCTCTCTCTACCTCCCTGCATCCTACTCTCTCTCTCTACCTCCCTGCATCCTACTCTCTCTCTCTACCTCCCTGCATCCTACTCTCTCTCTCTACCTCCCTGCATCCTACTCTCTCTACCTCCCTGCATCCTACTCTCTCTCTCTACCTCCCTGCATCCTACTCTCTCTCTCTACCTCCCTGCATCCTACTCTCTCTCTCTACCTCCCTGCATCCTACTCTCTCTCTCTACCTCCCTGCATCCTACTCTCTCTACCTCCCTGCATCCTACTCTCTCTCTCTACCTCCCTACATCCTACTCTCTCTCTCTACCTCCCTGCATCCTACTCTCTCGCTCTACCTCCCTGCATCCTACTCTCTCTCTCTACCTCCCTGCATCCTACTCTCTCTCTCTACCTCCCTACATCCTACTCTCTCTCTCTACCTCCCTGCATCCTACTCTCTCTCTCTACCTCCCTGCATCCTACTCTCTCTCTCTACCTCCCTGCATCCTACTCTCTCTCTCTACCTCCCTACATCCTACTCTCTCGCTCTACCTCCCTGCATCCTACTCTCTCTCTCTACCTCCCTGCATCCTACTCTCTCTCTCTACCTCCCTACATCCTACTCTCTCTACCTCCCTGCATCCTACTCTCTCTCTCTACCTCCCTGCATCCTACTCTCTCTCTCTACCTCCCTGCATCCTACTCTCTCTCTCTACCTCCCTGCATCCTACTCTCTCTCTCTACCTCCCTGCATCCTACTCTCTCTCTCTACCTCCCTGCATCCTACTCTCTCTCTCTACCTTCCTACATCCTACTCTCTCTCTCTCTACCTCCCTGCATCCTACTCTCTCTCTCTACCTCCCTGCATCCTACTCTCTCTCTCTACCTCCCTGCATCCTACTCTCTCTCTCTACCTCCCTGCATCCTACTCTCTCTCTCTACCTCCCTGCATCCTACTCTCTCTCTCTACCTCCCTACATCCTACTCTCTCTCTCTACCTCCCTACATCCTACTCTCTCTCTCTACCTCCCTACATCCTACTCTCTCTCTCTACCTCCCTGCATCCTACTCTCTCTACCTCCCTGCATCCTACTCTCTCTCTCTACCTCCCTGCATCCTACTCTCTCTCTCTACCTCCCTGCATCCTACTCTCTCTCTCTACCTCCCTACATCCTACTCTCTCTCTCTACCTCCCTGCATCCTACTCTCTCTCTCTACCTCCCTACATCCTACTCTCTCTCTCTACCTCCCTGCATCCTACTCTCTCTCTCTACCTCCCTACATCCTACTCTCTCGCTCTACCTCCCTGCATCCTACTCTCTCTCTCTACCTTCCTACATCCTACTCTCTCTCTCTCTACCTCCCTGCATCCTACTCTCTCTCTCTACCTCCCTGCATCCTACTCTCTCTCTCTACCTCCCTGCATCCTACTCTCTCTCTCTACCTCCCTGCATCCTACTCTCTCTCTCTACCTCCCTACATCCTACTCTCTCTTCCTCTCTATCTCCATCTATTTCTCAACCTACCTGTATCCTTCTGTCTCTCACTCTCCCTACATCTCTACCTACCTGCATCCCTCTCTCTTGTGCTGCATGTTAAACAGCCCTCTGTTTAGAGAGGGTGGTTGCTGCAGGAATCAAGGCTGGGAAATGGTCTCTGTCACCTGGGCCTCTTGTCTGCCTCACTGGATCCCAGCACCAGATGGTGGGGCCATTCCAAAGGCCTCCAGGGGCCAACAGAACAGAGGCAATATAAAGAGAGAGAAAGTTCTCTTTTCCAGAGGTCTTCATTCTCTCACTATGTGAGACATTAGACAATGTTGGAGAAAAGGCATCTGTGAAATGTACTTATTTTATTTGTGGCTTAGGTGCTGGTTTGTTCAAATAAAGCTGTTATCCTTCCATTGTGTATTTATTAGACACATGTTTGTTTGATGCAAACAAATGATTACCTGAATTTACCTGAATGATTACCTGATTTTACAATTCACTAAAGTCACTCTTGTCAGAACAGTGCACGTGTTTTGGGCTTTTGCTAAGTGACAACTGTAGTGTTTGATAGTGGAGTAGGGGTGGATTTGTATCAGTTGTGGG
The DNA here is from genome assembly GCF_016432855.1 of Salvelinus namaycush. Lineage (NCBI taxonomy): Eukaryota > Metazoa > Chordata > Actinopteri > Salmoniformes > Salmonidae > Salvelinus > Salvelinus namaycush. The sequence goes on from NC_052328.1 coordinate 29,670,778, forward strand.
ATCATCACTAATCATCCTGCAGTCCTGCAGCAGCCTATCAGTCCCACACATACCCTGCATCCCAAATGGCACCCTATTCCCTACATAGTGCACTACTTATGACCAGAGCACTATGGGCTTTGGTCAAAGTATTGCACTTTATAGGTAACATGGGGCCATTTGGGATGCATACATACTCGTCAGTACAGTACAGCTGGCAGTTGCTAGGAGCTGATATGTAAACTGATCCCTTCTTCTGTGGCTCCAGAGGTGATTTGCTATTGAGGGCAAGCTGAGTTTGGTGTGAATCCTAATCATCCCCGGCACACCTCAGGCCTGTTATCCTCCGCAGCCGCCGCCAGGGCCGCTGTGTGTCTCTCTCTCTTTCTCTTTCTCTCTCTTGCTCTCTCTGCGGGGAGAGGAGCTACGTCAGCTAGCTCCAGCCAACAGCTACAGCGCTAATGTGGAATATCTGGTCACTGTCTGTCAACAGTAGAGCTGTGTTGTGTTATGTTACGTTCTTTCAAGTCAACAGTAGAGCTGTGTTGTGTTATGTTACGTTCTTTCAAGTCAACAGTAGAGCTGTGTTGTGTTATGTTACGTTCTTTCAAGTCAACAGTAGAGCTGTGTTGTGTTATGTTACGTTCTTTCAAGTCAACAGTAGAGCTGTGTTGTGTTATGTTACGTTCTTTCAAGTCAACAGTAGAGCTGTGTTGTGTTATGTTACGTTCTTTCAAGTCAACAGTAGAGCTGTGTTGTGTTATGTCACGTTCTTTCAAGTCAACAGTAGAGCTGTGTTGTGTTATGTCACGTTCTTTCAAGTCAACAGTAGAGCTGTGTTGTGTTATGTCACGTTCTTTCAAGTCAACAGTAGAGCTGTGTTGTGTTATGTTACGTTCTTTCAAGTCAACAGTAGAGCTGTGTTGTGTTATGTCACGTTCTTTCAAGTCAACAGTAGAGCTGTGTTGTGTTATGTTACGTTCTTTCAAGTCAACAGTAGAGCTGTGTTGTGTTATGTCACGTTCTTTCAAGTCAACAGTAGAGCTGTGTTGTGTTATGTTACGTTCTTTCAAGTCAACAGTAGAGCTGTGTTGTGTTGTTTTTTACTCTACTTTCAGAGGTTCAGGAGGATGTGCTTTCAAAGGGATGGGGTGAGAAGAGAGTGGAAAGTGAGAGGGGGAGGTAGGGGGGATAGGTCTGGGAGAGAGGGGGAGGAGGAGAAGGGGGAAGAAGAAATGGGACGGCAAGAGAAGGGAGAGAAACAGTGTGTTAGGTAGAAGAGAGAGGGGAAGAGGGGAGAGAAACAATGTGTTAGGTAGAAGAGAGAGGGGAAGAGGGGAGAGAAACAGTGTGTTAGGTAGAAGAGAGAGGGGAAGAGGGGAGAGAAACAGTGTGTTAGGTAGAAGAGAGAGGGGAAGAGGGGAGAGAAACAGTGTGTTAGGTAGAAGAGAGAGGGGAAGAGGGGAGAGAAACAGTGTGTTAGGTAGAAGAGAGAGGGGAAGAAGGGAGAGAAACAGTGTGTTAGGTAGAAGAGAGAGGGGAAGAGGGGAGAGAAACAGTGTGTTAGGTAGAAGAGAGAGGGGAAGAAGGGAGAGAAACAGTGTGTTAGGTAGAAGAGAGAGGGGAAGAAGGGAGAGAAACAGTGTGTTAGGTAGAAGAGAGAGGGGAAGAGGGGAGAGAAACAGTGTGTTAGGTAGAAGAGAGAGGGGAAGAAGGGAGAGAAACAGTGTGTTAGGTAGAAGAGAGAGGGGAAGAAGGGAGAGAAACAGTGTGTTAGGTAGAAGAGAGAGGGGAAGAAGGGAGAGAAACAGTGTGTTAGGTAGAAGAGAGAGGGGAAGAGGGGAGAGAAACAGTGTGTTAGGTAGAAGAGAGAGGGGAAGAGGGGAGAGAAACAGTGTGTTAGGTAGAAGGAGAGGGGAAGAAGGGAGAGAAACGTATGTGTTAGGTAGAAGAGAGAGGGGAAGAGGGGAGAGAAACAGAGTGTTAGGTAGAAGAGAGAGGGGAAGAAGAGGGGAGAGAAACAGGTGTTAGCTGGAAGAGAGAGGGAAGAGGGGAGAGAAACAGTGTTAGGTAGAAGAGAGAGGGGAAGAAGGGAGAGAAACAATGTGTTAGTAGAAGAGAGAGGGGAAGAGGGAGAGAAACAGTGTGTTAGTAGAAGAGAGAGGGGAAGAGGGAGAGAAACAGTGTGTTAGGTAGAAGAGAGAGGGGAAGAGGGAGAGAAACAGTGTGTTAGGTAGAAGAGAGAGGGGAAGAGGGGAGAGAAACAGTGTGTAGGTAGAAGAGAGGGAAAAGGGGAGAGAAACAGTGTGTTAGGTAGAAGAGAGAGGGGAAGAGGGGAGAGAAACAGTGTGTTAGGTAGAAGAGAGAGGGGAAAAGGGGAGAGAAACAGTGTGTTAGGTAGAGAGAGGGGAAGAGGGGAGAGAAACAGTGTGTTAGGTAGAAGAGAGAGGGGGAAGAGGGGAGAGAAACAGTGTGTTAGGTAGAGAGAGGGGAAAGAGGGGAGAGAAACAGTGTGTTAGGAAGAAGAGAGGGGAAGAGGGGAGAGAAACAGTGTGTTAGGTAGAAGAGAGAGGGAAGAGAGGGAGAGAAACAGTGTGTTATGTAGAAAGAGAGAGGGGAAGAAGGGAGAGAAACAGTGTGTTAGGTAGAAGAGAGAGGGGGAAGAGGGAGAGAAACAGTGTGTTAGTAGAAGAGAGAGGGGAAGACGGGAGAGAAACAGTGTGTTAGGTAGAAGAGAGAGGGAAGACGGGAGAAAAACAGTGTGTTAGGTAGAAGGAGAGGGGAAGAGGGAGAGAGAAACAGTGTGTTAGGTAGAATAGAGAGGGGAAAGAGGGGAGAGAAACAGTGTGTTAGGTAGAATAGAGAGGGGAAGAGGGGAGAGAAACA